>NW_005054565.1:401135-402100 GCF_000277835.1 Geospiza fortis | reverse complement strand
GCCTTCCTGCCTTCCTGCCTTCCTGCCTTCCTGCCTTCCTGCCTGCCTTCCTGCCTTCCTGCCTTCCTCCTTCCCTCCCTCCCTCCATTAACAGCATCCCTCAAAGTAGAAGACTGGAAAAACCCTAAAAGAAAATTGCAAATTTTAGACAAAAAATTTGAAAAATTGAGCATTATTGGTATAAGAAGAAAAGAAAAAAAATCAAGGCAGTCGTTTATTCACAGAAATTTGTATGCTGGTATTCACAAGAGAAGATATGATAAAGGGAAGCTTGCCCAATAGTCCTTCTTCTTTTTTTCCGAAAGCAAAACTGAGGCAAAAACAAGCACATAAAGAAATCAGTGTGATTTAGCCTTGTGTTCCCTTAAGGAGTCTAAGATTGGAAGGCTGATAAACAGTGAAATAGGACAAGATCATATCTCAAATTATCTCCTGCCTTTCAAATAATGTTCTACTTATTTTCTCACTTTTATAACCAATTTTATCTTTGTTATTATCCCTGTCTTCTCATATTTCATACGAACTGGGAAAATCATGAGTGAATTAATAAAAGCAAAGGAAAAGTTTCCAAGTAGGAAACAGTCATGCAATTTAAATCCTAAGGTAGTGGGTTGCAGAACCACTGATAATCACAGATTCTCTTAGAACAATTTATTCTACCTTATCTCCCAAAAGAATTACCTGAACTATCATTCAGGTTTATATGTAATATTGAGGATATATTAGAGACTTAATGTACTCTTTTCAATAATAAACTTCCAATCAATCAAATTAAAGTTCCTCCCTTGTGTAGAGGATCCCTAGAGGAGCATATAAAGAGCAATTTAGGCATCACTGGATTTTGATCCTCTCTTTACAAAATTTTTGCACTACTGTGCAGAACTTCTCTGTGATTGGGATCATCTGTAGGAGGAGAGGTAAGGTCAGGTTCTGGATTCACCACCATGGGAAAGAGTCTGGTTCAC
>NW_005054565.1:355749-401029 GCF_000277835.1 Geospiza fortis | reverse complement strand
TTCACACCACGTCTTCAGCACGTTCAGAGCTCCTAAAGGGCAGGCATGGCATGGTGACAAGGACGTCAGAGAGCTGCTGGGAAAGGTGGGGTTGCCTCTGTGTTGGGAACACATCAGGGGCCAGGAGTAGACGCTGCAGCTGAGGCACTGAGATCATGGTGTGAAAGCAGCGACACTGGTGTGCTGGAGTTGCACTGGCCTCCCAATCATTTAGGGTTACATGAACTCCATTTTAATGATTTGAAGTTGGAATTAATCCAGAAGAAATAAGTTAATTATGGTCACTGGTAGTAGCTAATCCTGTGTTTAAAAACATGTGCCACTTAGCTCAATGGTTTTGTTCCAGCACAGGGTGGCTTTGAAGCAGTCAAAAAAGACTAGATTAAATCTTGCTGGCTGCCAGGTAATCTTACAAATATTAATTAAATCATCAATAACTGTTTGTGCATTAAATTATTGAATATTAAGTAACATGATTTCTTAACAAATATCTTTTTGGACATGACCTTCTTTCAGTCGCTAGGGCTTTTCATATTTTATTACTTTTTCTTCTTTCTAGGATATAATATGACAGATCTTTACAATAAATTCAAGTCTCATTTTCAAAATTCTGAGATAAGCTTCAAAAGGCATTTTAAAAAGTTTATCAGCTTTTCACACCTCTCCAGTAAGATTCCTCCAGATTCAGAGAGGATATATTTTATTTTTTTAATGCAATCCTGATGCAAAAAAGATCTGTAAAGGAAGAAAAGAGTTTTTTGTCTCAACTTCAAGGAGAGTCATGGCGGAATTTTGATGTCTAAGAGCTCTTTGGCAATTCAGCAAGAAGCACTAACTCATTTAATAAGATTTGCCTGTTATAAATTGCAGCTGGTTGCCAGCTTTTGATTGGACCAGATAATCTCCAGAGGTCTTTTCCAACTACAATGCTTCTGTGATTCTGTGATTTTGTGACCTTCAGGTGTAAGTAATGTGAGATGTCAACAAACTGTGTGTATCACTTGCCCTTTTGCCAGATAATGTTGCAAGAGTAATTCATACTGTACCAGAGTAGGAAATGCTTCCCAAGCCCTGCTGAGCAGTGGCATCTTTTCCTGGATAGGGTGATATTCTTCACAAACACAGTTTCTGGAAGGCTCAGCAAAGATTAATGTAGAGGCCAACTGTTAAGACACATTTTAAAACTTTATTGTTCATTGGAGCATGAAAGGTCTAACAGGATGCATATGGTCATCCCTGTAGATAAGAATTGATCAGAAAATTCACAACTGGAGAAACTGCTGGTGGGAAATTATTGTACAATGTCATTGAAACCAAGTGAGTTTTGCTATAAGTGAGCAAGAGAAGAAATATTGGACTTTTGTGAGAGCTAAATTGCATTGCATGGTAGTTGTCAGCCTGTCAGTGAATGAGATTAAAGCAATTCCTATAGTATAGATCTGTCCAGAAACATAATCTAGGAGAAAATGCTTAGATGAAAACCATAAAAACTGCAGTTAGACTGTAAAATCTAATCAGCATTGATTGGTTGAAGGGTTAGGTTTTCTGCACTAATGTTTTTTTACTCTTTTTTGGTTTAATAGATCTTACAGTAGAATTTGAAAGGAGTAAAAGCACAATCATTGATTGCTTGAATTTAGGGCCTGCAAATATTTACAGAATTATGGTTCTTTTATTTTTTTTATTTGTTTATAATTATTTCCTTTCAAGAACTTCTTGAATGTCAGTATGCACACACACACTAAGCCTTTATAGTCATCATACTACTAATATTGTTATATTTCAGATTTAATTACATTTACAGGCCAACACTTTTGTGTTAAAATAATTCTTTTTTAGAAAGATTAATCACAACATTGAAATTTGACATTTATAAGGGATCGTATAGACATTGCTTTAACTGAATGATTTATATTCACCTGTGAAGTGGATTCTTTTCTGCAAAATAACACTGAGGTTCTAAAAGGCTTTCAGCAGTAGGAAAGCATTGCACTTTATGGAATTTAAAATAATTCTGAGTTTTTCTACTTTGTTATATTACATGATTGATCCTTTATACCAGTATTTTATGTGGAGGTTGAAAATTCAGTATGCAAAAATCAGAAATTATCCCAAATTAACAATGGAGCAATTAGACAGCTTCCCAGCAAAAGCCGCTAACACAGACTTTTCATTGACTCCCAAGGTTTTAAAGGTCAGGCTTTGGCAACCAGGCCAGCCAAGTCTTGGGGCATGGGAATAAGCTAGTTTACTTCGCCATGGCTGTCACATGTTTAAACAAAAATAAATACATAAGTACTTTATTGTATTAGGAATGATAGCTGTACAGAGCTTAGGGCAAATCTTTCACTAGTCTCCTTCACTGAAGAAGGTATTTGCCAAAATGTCAAACGTGAGGATTCAGGGGAGTTCCTCTCTACAAGGGGAGGATCAACACTAAATTTTGATCTGGTCACCATTTTACCAATTTAAAATCTGATATTTAATAATGTTGACAAAAAACATTTTTCATATTTAATTCAAATTATTAGTTTAATCTACCCTCATATAATAAAATAGGTGAAATGAAAGAATAATAATTATTGAGGTACCCTGTTACTTTTTTCCTGAAGTCCTTCAATCAATCCAGCTAAATATATAACAGAAAATACTCACTCTATAGATTTTTAAAGAATAAATGATGAGGCAATCTGTTAGAAATAGGGAAATAATTTTCTGCCAATATTATTACTTTTCTGTATGCATTTTCAATTTACTATATTCCTGCAATTTCAACACTAAGACATACATGGAGAGACAGAAAAATCTGAGGGAATCTGACTTTTCATCCACACATTGTTATTAATATGGATTACTCATTAAAGTGCAGTTTCAAAATTTGGGAGAAATTTGCTAATGAGCTACTTAGGCCCTATACTCACATGAAAAAGTTATAGTTGAGATTTATAATTATTAGAAATGGATAGACACTTAAAAGTAACAGACATAATAGTAAAGATAAGAAATTCTCAGAAACGCTTTTTTTAATGTGGTTTTTTAGCCTAAGTTTGCAAGCATTCACAAGAAGGTCTTACAACTGAGAAGAAATATTCAAAGCCATTTGTAGTCATCACAAAGCAGAAAAGTGAACACTCAAACCAGGTAACATGTCTCTTTCTACTTGAGAGCAGATTCTTCAACTAGAATAGTCAGACACTAACTAAACATTTATAATATGCCTGAGCACTAGCACCAGGAGATCAAAATTAATCTCCACCACAACCTGATATTTTTTAAGTATTTTTATAAACTCTATTAACAAAAGACTTTTCCAACAGAGATGAAAACAACTGCCAAATAATAATTATAGATGCCAAATACAGTAAAGTTTCTATCCATTTTCGATCGTATCTCAACACTATCTTCCTTAGCAATTTATCAGAATTACCCTTCAACAGAAAAGCAGATATGGAGGGGAAAACAAAAATATGCTGGGATTAGTCTGGGGTCTTTTTCTATTTGTAACAACCAAAATAAAAACAAATCTTCCAGATATTTTGTGAGCTATTCTTCAGTACCAAAATACAGTAGAGGACTTCAGATATGGAGACATTGAGCCCCTGAAGTGCCCAGCAGTAGTTACTGTGAGTATCTCAGCTGAGTTCTGCTCATATATTGTTAGCACTTCCTATATTGCTAGGGTAGTGTCAGACCTCACAATGTTCTTTGTCCTGAATTCCATCACCAGAGAACTATTTTAAGAGCAGGCTAACTGCTGAAGTGCTCTAGAGAAAAATGTAGTTCATTTTTCTGGTTTGGCAGAAATTTTCATCTCTTTCTCTCAATGTTTGTAAGACACATGCTTCGAACTGTCTGTCTCATGAAAGGAAAAGAACTTATGCTTATCTGACTCTTTTCATTTCTGTGGTAGTCCTCAGATATCCATGATTGGCAAATTACCACTTGGATGTTTGTGACTTGGAAGACCTACATGAAGTTGTATGATGCACATAAAAGTAACATGTTGTATTCAGGAAACTGTAATATTTCGGAATTTATCGACATTCCATTTGAGTTTAGGTCTAGATACAGATAATTAATTATATTCATTAAAATAGTCTATTGATTTAAGTTTTCCTTTACATAAAGCACAAAACATGGTGCTACTCACTAATTTTAATTTGGCAATTTTTCAGCAGCAATATGAAATAGGTAATGTGAGGAAGAGGGGTGTACTACTTCTTTAACTTAATTGCATGCACTTAGAAATATTCTTTCATTGACACTAGTAGATTCAGACAAAGTAGTGAAAAGTTCCTGCCACAGCAGATTAAGCAACAGCATTCTTAGTTGATGAGATCTACTAATCACAGAATCTTTTTTTTTTATGATTATGACTCCATTGGTGAGTGCTGGGTATGCTAGTTTGGTGGTTTATGTATTCCATTGGCTGATTAAAAAAATAAGTGATAACTGAGCTATGATTAAAAAGTAGGAATATTAATTCTTCCTCTGAAAAGTGAAGAAAAACTAAGAGGTGAAGCAATAAGCAGCACTAAATACATTTTTGACCCACAATTTGCCCTTGCATACTTCTGATTATCTTCATTAGACCACCCCACTATAAAAAACAGTGTAGTGCAATAAAGGAACAAGGGGTACAAGTTTAAAAAGTGGTCATGGATGACAAAAGTATAGTTATTTTTAAAATGCCATATAAAAATATGTTAAAAAATTGACAGGGCACAATTGCTAGTCTAAATAGAAAAAAGAAATTGTGAGGCAAAGAAAATACCCATCAGAGATGAAAAATTTCTGAAGGAAAGAAAGAGCAAAGAATCATTCCACTGAGATTTGAAGACATCAGGGAAATGTGTGAGATATTAACTTGTTTGATACAAAGGCTGTAGAAAGGACAAACAGTGGCAGGAAGAATGAAAATCTCTCTCAAGAAAGAAATGACTAATTCACCAACCAGACTGAACTCTGGTTGTTGGTATTCCTCAGAGCCTTATTCCTGGAAAATAGTGTTTGCTGTTCACAATAATTTCTCAGCTAAAACTTGATTCGATTCCACAGCTTTTCTTAAGCATTTTTCATCAGTTGTTTAACATCTCCCAGTCTCAGACACCTTTTATTTGAATAACTAGTCAACATGATCCATACAGTAGGTTAGAATCCTGAAAGCATTTTATGTACACAATAAAATACATATTTCAATGGAATAATGTGAAAGAAATTAAGATTGGGGAAACTAGAGGGAAAGATGTTTGACTTTGATTGTAATATCTTCTAAACAAGTACTTGCATTAATCTAACTTAAATCATTGACTATTCCAAGAGCTGTTTTTATTACAATTTGATACTGCAGTAACATGGAGAGTCACAACAATTTGTGAGCCATGTTGAAAGGTCAGACCTTGTTTGCTCAAAATTCAGGAGTAAAAAATGCATATGTAGAAATGTGATATATTTTAGGTACAGAGGATAGTTTTTCACCAAATTCATGGCTGTTCAAAATTCAAGCAGCTTGACAGTCTTAAGTCCCAATTACCAAAGGGAGCAAATGCTTCCAGCACAGTAATGAAACTTCAGGAAGTATGGATCTTTTTACAAGGGTAATATCCATACTGCCTGAAACGGGGCTTTCTTGGGGATGCATCTGAAACCATGGAACTCTTGCTCCTAACAGCAAGTCAATCACGAAATACAAAGTACAACGTGCTCTGTCTTCCCCACGGTAAACACAGATCAGTGTGAGCACTTTGCTTGTTCTCTCTTCCTTCTCCTCATCATCCCCTGAATATCAGAAAGAAATGAAAAAGTAACATCTGGTATGAAAACACAAAGAATAAGAGTGTATGTATGGAGATGTGTTTTAGTCTTCCATTTATCTGGAAAAATTAAGAATACTAAAAGGGCATATATGAAGGAGGGAAGATATCTACAAATGCTCTCAAATGTGTCTCTTTCAAGCATGATTATTGTGAGTTCATTAGTGTCACTAATAGATTCTCCAAGAAATTAATTTTTCTTGCTGTTATTAAATTCAGAATTGTAAGCCATTTGTTAAAGCTTAAACAGAGAGTCAACATAGCAGAAATAAACCATCTTCGTGTCCACACATAGTGCTTTGTAGGGTGAAAACACAAAATATGCAGTGGATCTGGTAGACTTCTAGAAAAGCCACAGCGTAAGAGACATTCACAGTATGAACACAGCATCTAATGCTTATTTACTTATCCTATAATGAGAAAGTTCCCAAACAGATGGTGTGACCAAGCCTCAGGAGACTTCAGTGAGATGTCTGGAAATTGATGGGGCTTTTTTTAGTTAGAAATAGAAAAACTAAACAAACAGAAATAAAACAACAATCCTAATTTAGTAGAATTGATAATTTTCTTCAATTCTATCTTGCATGCCAGATGAAAATACAGAGGACCCCAAAAAAACATAGCATGACTTCAATTTTTAAATAGAAGAGTCATAAAAAAATGTATTGATTTTTTTTCAGACATTTATAAAGTGAAAAAAAAAATCTTTATTTGTACCTATGCATGTACTGCATTTCTACTGTGTGTAATATCCTACTATTTTCTAACCATGGGGAAAGCTGCAGCTTCATTAAAACAAAAGTTGAAGTACAAGCAGAATTTCCCAGGATTTTTTAGAACTTGTGGACGTGTTTGCTTGCTGTGAATTGTTCTGATTTTACTTTTGCAAAGACACAAAATGAAAATATACAAATATTGTACTTTAACTGCTCTAGCATTCAGTTTAAGCATAATCTTTTCCAGAATCCTTAGATCATATATTTAATATAACAATCCACCTGTGGCCTTTTCCATTCCTATGTTTAGGAACAGAGATATGCCCACTACTCCTTTTTAGTCCCCATATTTCAATGTAATTTAAAGCTACTCTGAGTCACTTTCTACAATGCATTAATCCCACTTGTACTTGTAGGCAAAGGCAACTTACATGTGTACATGTTTCAATCCTGAGACTGTTCCTTCCTAAGCCATTTAGAGACAAAATGTGGTGCTGACATTTAAGTCTCATTTAACCTCTCTCTCAGTTATAAAGCTCTCACAGTGGTATGACTGCACATAATTTTTGTCTAACTGGAAATAAAACCTTATGGTTTCGTAGCTGATGAAAACATAGATGATGTCTCTAATAGGACTGTTACCAACCAGAAATGCACACTTGTTTATCTGACTGTAGCTGCCTAGGGCTTTAGTGCAGGAAGTGGCTTTTCCTGAGGGGCTGAGTGATTTGAGAAAGGCAGACTATAGTTTTAATTGGCCCTATTGATTCCTTACAGGAAGAACATTAAGGTTTGTTTTGTTACTGTTCAGAAGGGAGTAAAGCTACTCTCTGGAGTCCAGCTAACCTGTGGCAGCTTGACCTAAAGACTTTGGTGCTTTGTTAATAGTAGTTAACTTCTCTAAAGAGTACAGAGAGTTACAGAAGGCTTCTTGGAAAAATCCAAAAGACAAGACACAAGGCACAGAGACACATTGAGAAAGGAAAACCATACCAGGGATAGATATAACAAAAGTTATTAGATGATTTATGAAGGGAAAAGGGCCTGATGAATCCCAGATTTTATGTAGAACAGAGAGAGAAATGGCAAAACAAAGGCTGAGTTATTTGACTCAGAGCTTCCCCACCTTCAGACAAATAACCACAAACTAAACTAAAAAAACGCACAACATGGCTCTTTTTTCTTCCACTCTGCACAAACACTCTGTCTGGTACAATGACCTATTCTGTCACAGTAAAAGGCTGATAGGTGATTACTTTCATATCCAAGTCTTTCATCTCTGAAGAAAGCACATTTCAATATTCATGGCTGTCTATTAACTGATTCATGGCTTATGTACACAGTCTTTCCACTGTTACAATTGAATCATTTTATTCAACAGAGCAGAATTACACCCTGACTTTACGAAAGGCTTCTGTTGCTTTTCACATTGGAAGGAAAGCAAAGTTGATTCCATAATTCTTTGCATTACTTTTTACTTTTTCTCTCTTCCCTTCCCTTCCCTTCCCTTCCCTTCCCTTCCCTTCCCTTCCCTTGATAAGTCATAGCCTCCAAATCTTTTCCTCTTTTGACTTCAGTTTTGTCAGCTTTTCCCTCTGGAGCTAAATATTCTCTCTCAAAAGATGGCAAAGACATGGAACACTCTATTTTCTTAAATACCAATGCATTATTACTTTTTTGTTCAAATATAGCTGTTTTTTTTAAAGAAAATCTCAGCACCAGAAGATTTTGAAAAGTATGCAAACATCTTAGGGCAAGAAAGTACAAGTGCTCTAGTGGTAAAGAGTCTGTCACCATCTTTTTACAGTGGTTTCAAATCCTTTACAAAACCCAATCTGAACATGTATTTAGTGAGTCTAATTATCATAATATGTCAGCATACGTATATTTGTAGGGTTTTTTTTATGGTAGGTTGTCTTTTTCTCTTTAAATCCAGACTTTGTAGAATTCACATACCTCTATAAATACCAAAATACCTTTGGTTTTGGAATGTAACATCTAAAATTGGTGGTGGGATTTCACAAGGAGAGTTTATGCCTCTGCTACTCCGACTCTCTCCAGCTTTAGATAGTAGTAGACCACTTTTATCTCTAAAGGTGAAATATTCTATTGCCTGCACATTATTTTCACATAAATCTTGCATTTCTGCACTAATAAGATGATTTTCAAGAAAAGGGCAATTGCAAATAAGTCAATATAGGTTGCACAATAACAATTTAGAACTTAACAGTCTGAATTTATGTATAAGGCATTTTCAAACTCAGTTATCAGAGTTTAAGCACATGTTTTGTTATTTCATCAAAAGATCTGAGATTCTGTAATGGATTGACCTTGATTGGATGCCAGGTGTCCACCAAACTGCTCTATCAACTTTCCTCCTTATCAAGACAGGATGGGAAATGTGATAAAATGCTTGTGGGTTGAGAAAAGGACAGGGAACTCACTCACCAATTTCTATCATGGGTAAAACAGACTTGGCTTGGGGATACTAATTTAATTTATTGCCAATCAAAAGTCAGAGTAGGTTAACAACAAATAAAAACAGAACTTGTGCGCTTTTGCCGTACCCTTCCCTTCTTCCCAGACTCAACTTCACCCTAGCATGGGGCCCTTCCACAGAGTACAGTCCTTCAGGCAGAGATGGGATCCCTGTGGGATCACAGGTCCAACCAGAAAACCCTCTCCAGCGTGGGTCCATCTCTCCATGGTGCCACAGGTCCTGCCATGAGCCTGCCTCCAGCACAGGCTTCCAATGGGGACACAGCCTGCTCCAAGCACCCACCAAAACAACTTGAATTGAAAGAAACACCTTGCTTTGTAGGTTAATGGCAATATTTTTTATTTGGATAAACAATACTGCTGAATAGTAAATAAGCCTCTTACCATCCTTTACTGCAGCATGGTGCCTTTTAACTCTTTACTACTCTCAAAAGTCATAAAAATGTGGTTAAAATTTTCCCAACAGAGCATTATATTGAAAACCCTCCTTCACAGTTCCCCTCACTAGGGAACTAGGTAACACCATTATCTAGTTGTTGAAAATAAGCAAGTAAAATTATGACATGGAGACAAATTTCCAAAGAAAACAAACAGAGACAATATAGAATTTTCAGCAGTGATGCTGTCTTGAAAAGAAGGAAGAAATCTGATTGAGATAGGCAAAATAATTTACCCAGGTTCTTCATCTCAATGGTCATACTTTTGAGGAACTGTCTTTGCACAAGACAAAGGAGTTGTCCTTGATTTTTTCAAAGTCAAAATTCACTATCAGAAAATCTTGCTAGAATAAAGCCCATGTATATTTGTGTGCTTCTCTTCTTTGCTTAACTTTTACGATCTGAACAAAACAGTTCATTGAAAAGTAAAAATCCTGTAGGGTTTTTTTTGTTGTTGCTTTGGGGTTGTTTTTTTTTTCTCTGTTTATTTTTTTCTTTTTTGTTTGGTTTGGTTTGGTTTTGTTTCTGTGGTTTTTTGGGGTTTTTTGTGTTTGTTTTTGTGGTTTTTTAAGATGAAATTGAAGAACTTCAGTTCTACTAGAAGCACTGCTTTTGGGGAACTGAAAGGAGAAAAGCATTATATCTCTAGGCCATAAAGGCCATTGAAGTTGGATAATCTGATTTATTAGGTCTCAGGCTACAAAGTCTGTTAATGCTTTATTTTCAGTGTTGATGGAGACAGTGGTTAAAATATAATTATGAGACTTCAAGGAAATTCTGTCAAAGTAATTGACACTTTGGTGTACTTGATTCACACAGAAATTGTACAAATACAACACTAAACTTAAAATCAGCAGATACAGGTTGAACTTTGCTTTGTTTCACTGGAATATGGTTCTTTTAGTGATACTGAACAAGGTTATTGTGATGTTCCATAAGCCCTACATTTTCTCAGATTTTGCTAAGAATCATTTGGACACAGCTAATGACTAATATACTTTTCCTTAATTCAGCATGTACTTGAACATACCTTGCTCAAAGTAAAGCATGCTGTATAAGACTGGGACTTTATCTGGAGATTATTCCTTCCTGAAAACTGAAAAGAAAGGATGATTTATTTAAAAATGCAATATTAGTCATAAAGCGATTGCATCTATAAATCTACGTAACATTTTTTTTTGAATTAAAACTACCTTTTTTGTTGTTTAAATGAAAAGTTTAAAATATTGTGACCTTTCATTGTAAGTTTGAGTTGGATGTACATGTATATTGTGGGGGTTTGAACTACTTCTTCTTTAGGGGTGAAAAAAACCAACTTAACCCTTCAATTTGCAATCTTGGTGTTGATTTCAAGCTGAGAAAAATTAAAATAAGAATATTTCTTTTTCCCGGTTGGAATAATTGCCAATGCAGTCATAATATGCGTGTTAATTTATTGCCCCTGCGTAATTCAGCTATTTTTTGTATATGTGCTCTTTATGCCAAATTTCTTTGTTGCTCGCAAAATAAATGACAGAAATAGTTGTGATCTTTATAGTTTCTATTCACACTGTGTCAACAGATTAAAACTCCTATTGAGCTTTTAATGAGGGGAGAGCTTAGAAGAGACAGAGATCCTAAAGCTTATTTTCTGGTTTTGTATTAGCATTTCTCATGCATTAAAAAAATGAGACAGAGTGTTTTCTTGTCATGCTTCTCAGTTGAAAAGTAGCCCACAAAGTATTACCACTCAGGCCTTTTTGTCTAAGGAGCTTTGATCTTGTTTGTCCTCTCATTATCCCCCTGCAATTTCACATTTTATTTTTCATGCTTTAATTATCTCATGACAGTACTGTTAGGGCATAGCAATTAATAATATTATTCTTCTACTCATTATCTCTTTCTAAAGATACTGTTTTATATTGTGTTGCTCTTTAAGCATCAGATTTAAAATACAACTGTGTGCCCGAAAATAGTCTTCTATTATACTGTTTAGATGTGCATTTACGTAGGTTAGACATCTAAAACCTGCTCACCTCATTTGTACCAGGTCCTTAGGATGCTTCAGAAATAATTTCAGTGTTATCTAATACAGTGAAATATTACCAGCTTTCAGCATTCACAGCAAACTGTGAGAGTTGGTGGAAAACAGTTCTATAATTGATATACATACGATATTGTGTATCAATACATATACCAAGAATAAAAATATGGATGATTATTTTTGTTAAAATTAACAGTGATAGTTTAGGTCAGTTAGAAAACTCTTCTTCAAAGCAAAATAAACTGGTTTAGATTTAGATGTTTTTATCCATTTCCATGAGTATTTCACATCTTTACACTAGTATTTTAAATATTCCTCAACAAAATTGTCTTCTGATAAACAGAATCACAGATTTTTTAGGATTGGAAGGGACCTCTGGAGATCATCTATTCCTCCCCTCCTGCCAAGTTGGTGTCGCCTGGAGCATTTATGCAGTAATATATCCAGAGGAGTTTTGAATATCTCCGGAGACAGAGACTCCATGACCTCCCTGGCAACCCCTGCTAGTGCTCTGCCACTCTCAACATAAAGAAGCTCTTCCTCATGTTGATTTGTAAGTCCTTTTGTTTTAGTTTATGGCCATTGCTTCTCATCCTGTTGATGGGCATCGCTGAAAAGGCTCTGGGACCATCCTCTTGATAGCCAGCTTTGAGATGGACACAGCATTCCAGATGGGGCCTGGCTAGGGCTGAGCAGCGGGGGAGGATCACCTCCCTCAGCCTGCAGGCCACACTCTTCCCAAAGCATCCCAGGGTCCCATTGTCCCTCCTGACCACAAGGGCACTGCTGGCTCCTGGCCAGTTTGTCACCCAGCAGGACTCCCAGGTTCTTCTCTGCAGAGCTGCTCTCCAGCAGGTCAGCCCCCAACCTGCCCTGGTACTTGGGGTTATTCCTCCCCAGGTACAGGACACTGCACTTGCTCTTGTTGAACCTCATTTGGTTTCTCTCCACCCAGCTCTCCAGCCTATCAAGGTCCCACTTACTGGCAGCAGAGCCTCCAGCTGTATCAGCCACTCCCCCAGTTTTGTATCATCATCATCAAAGGGTACATCCTGAGGGTACATTCTCTCCATTCATCCAGGTCATTGATAAACAAGCTGAATTAGGCCAGTCCCAGTATTGATCCCTGGGCAGTGCCACTGACTGCAGGCCTCCAGCTGGGTTCTACTCCACTGATCACAACCTCTGAGCTCTGCCATGCAGCCAGTTCTTGATTCACTGTTCATTCAACTCACATTTTCTGAGCTTACCCATGAGGATGTTACGTACAGCGTCAAAAGCCAAGGTAGGCAACATCCACTGCTGTCCCCTCCTCAACCCATCCTGCCATGTCATAAAAACACTATAAAACCAGAAAATTATTTTGAGCTGGTTGGTTTTCTTGGATATGTGGGACAAAAAATTTTGCTTTACAAATTAGATGATAAACAACTTTGTTTGTATCATACTTACGCTTCATTTAAGAAAAAGCAACAGAGAAAATGCTACCCAGTTGTAGTATTCACATACATCTATAAATACCAAAATACCTTTGATAATCCACTTCAAAATATTCATAATATGGGAATATTTTCAGAATAATTGCATCTGTTGGACAGAAAATACTTCGAATGTCAAATTGTAGCATTCTACAGCTTTGGTGCACACAAGTGCTAATAAATTACATTCAATAGTTTTTTAAAATTAAAATTAAATTTTGACAAATCACTAAACTGTACAGTCAATTCAGTCAAATGTTTGTATTGAACACTTTCAGTACAGCTGCTGAATGGTTACAGAAACACCCTCGCTGTTTAATTTTAAACAAGAAAGAGCCCCATATTGATGCCTTTAGTTAAATCATGAAAATTAAGTAAAACAGTATAAAATGGAGTGGGTTTCTTTGGGGGTTTTTTTTGGATGTTTTATTTTTTTTAAGGTTTTTTTGTTTGTTTATTTTTTTCTGTCATTATTGTTCTGTCTTTTTGTCTGGAATTTTTCATGTTCATTGACCTGGATCCTTTTCTATACGTCCATGGATGTCTAAGGTACCCAACTGCAGCAATTAATTTCTTAAGAGGTTATTAACTGGTCACTTGGAAATATGAATAGGAATGAAAAAAGGGAGACGAAGTCCCAGTCTTCTGCCTAACATGACTAAAACATTTCTCTAAAGAAGATTAATCCTAACAATGGCAATTTTAAGCTTGCTTCTCTTTCAAAGGTAACTCCCTAACATAAGTTGTTTCACTTCAATACACCAACATTCATTCTTTATCAAGGAAAATACAGACTCTACTAAAAAATGAAAGTATATATGCAATCTCAATACAGTTCTTTTACAGTTTTCAAGTTACACTAAGTTATACAGAAGCAATTTCCCTGTGAACAATTGTCAAACATTATGTATTTTTGATCTAAAACACAGCCACATATTAATAATGTGGCTGTGTTAATAATTAATAAGTAATATTATTATTAATTATTCTTCCCAGAATATAATAAAATAGAATAATTAATTAATAATTCTTCCCAGAAACAGGCATATCTAAATTTATAGGACTTTCAAGAGATTCTGTAATCTAAGATATGAAAAGAATATACAGGTATAAGGAACTGTATGATTAAAAGCAAGGAGTTCAGAGCTAGTTAAATTGCTGCATGGAATTCACCTATGCCAAAAAAAAAAAAAAAAAAGAAAAAAAATCCAAAAAGCAGCCAGAGAATCATTGCATGGGAGATACGAGTGAAACATCTTTCCTGCGAGCCCCAAGGGAGATGGAGAAAGAGAGCCTTGTGCATTCTTAAAAAGTCACCTCTAAAGCAACTGGATGAGCACTGCCATCAGACCTCATGGCACAAACCCCGAGCTGTCGTTTCTGAGCACGTACTCTATGTGGAGACAAGGCTGGAAGTCTGGTTGTATGAAGTAAGAGCAGCCTCTGTGGAAAGTCATATGAACCAGTGAACATCCCCTGCTGAGCTGATGCTGTTCAATGTCTAAATCACCATAAGTTTTAAGGTCTTCAGAATTAATTCCACAATGCTTGCTATTTTTGTAGTTGTTTTTATATTATGATTTGGCAAACAATGTTATTCTTCTTAAAATACTAATGTGGAGTATGTTCTATTATTAATATTTTGGTCTAGTCAATAATGAAGCATCACTCTTTAATTTTGGTCACTAAAAAGCAATAACCCAAATCCTCCTTACTTGTTCCCAAAACTTTCTCACGCTAAATATTTTGCAAAATAATAAAATTGAAAAGTGAAAAAGGATGTCACAGGGAAAAAAATATAGCTTCCAAATTAAAGAGTCACTGTAGAACATGTGTTTTATGATTCTCTCACATTCCATTGGTCAAACTTACAGACTCCGCAGGATCACAGCTGATAACTTCCGAGCAGTTACCTGGAAGGATCAAATTGTTGTTTCTCAATTGTTTCTCTTTGGTTGCAGCTCCACTGCCATGGTGTGTCTTCATTCCATCAAGAATCTTAAGTGTGTAAACACATATAGCTCCTTATGACCTTTTCCAGCTGCCTTATTTCAAAATTCTCTATTCCTTAATGCATCTTCATGCATACTTTCTGTGTGACTTATGTTGCTCTCCACATTTTTCTTGTTGACTTTTCTTTATCCAGCTTCTATATTTCAGTTGTGTTAATCCAGTTCCTTTTACTTTGTCTCTTCTTTAGTTAGTCTTAATTTTTTTACATCATTTTGGAATTGTTAGTCGATCAATAAGGAGGTGAAGTGTATTCTAGAGAAGGGAAAGAAAGACATATTTCAGTGCAAGTGAGGAAAAAGAAAGATTACGGAAGGTATTTTTTTTCTGGAAAACTCAGGTTTCCTCTGTGGGTGGAGATAGATTAATAAAGTTATAAAGGAAACTTCAGGAAAAAAAATAAAGAGTAGATAGTCAAATGCCTTTTGCCTTTTTGAAGTTCACAGAATCCTTATTAATTCATTAACATAAGAACTATTGCAATGATGCTTCTGAAAAGCAAACCCATAATACATTTCACGTTAAGAAAAGTTGGACATAATTTCTCAAAGTGGTATTCTGTTTAATGGTGATATGTCTTAATATTATCAATTTTGCAATGATTGGCTACACTGTTAAGACCAGCAACTGAACTTGTGTTCTTATTTTCAATGGAAAAAGCTAACAAGGTGATTGTGTTCCTTTACAAGCAGAGAAAAGTCACCGCAACAAAGGCATTGTCAATCAGATTGCAGATTACATTGTCTGTTTAACTATCCATCTTGTCTGAGAGGAAAGGAATATAAAGTTTGGGTGCTTTGAAAAACCCACCAACCAGAAATGATGAAATCTGAAAACAGCAGAACAGCATAGTGAGAAACCGAAATGTTAATGGTTAATGACTCAAACAATTGGCTCTTTGCAAAAGCAGCAGGTGCTTTGGTGACAGGGTGTGAGGTAACAGCCCAGGCACACCTCTGAAGGCTGCAAGCTGGGGTTTGAGCCAGATAAGGGAACAGGCCTATAAAAAGTGGATCCTGTGAGGTGGAGTAGTGCTTTTTATCATGGCAGTGTCCTCCCTTACACAACTGGCTCAGGTATGAAAATCCCCCAGGAAAGGCATCCAAATACCGACACGTAGGCCTGAAGGCATTCATCCCCTCTGATGGTGCCTAATTGGCTCAAATATGATAATGTGAGAGGCAGCTGTCATGTCTTAGAAGGGGTCATGAACCATCAAAGATCTCTCTCAAAGTGCCCCAGAATAATTTCTGGGGCCTTCCACCAGAGGACTGTACATGATCCACAGTGTTGCAACAGATCCACGATGTTGCAAACCTCTACCCACTGCAGGAGAAGTACCTGGGCATTCCACCTGAATCTGAGCCAATATTAACCCACTAAAATTTGTGATTCATGGGCTTTCCCCCACCCCAACGGATCAAGAGAGCAAGCATCAGTTCAACCAAAGGACTCAAAATTGCAGCTATCAGGTCTTGTCTCAATCAACGCATGGTGGTGTCTTTCTACTCTAAACCTTTCTTTCTCTTTCTTTCACAAACATTTTCTTAAGTGTTATTTTTATATTTTTATATTGCTGTGCTTCTACAGATAAAAAATTAATGAGAGTAAAGGGATTTTTCAATTGTTAATGAAAAATATTTTTAAATGCTAGCAGAAGAATTTTATATCTACTAATTCCAATGATATATTCAAAATTTCCCTTTTTTATTTAGTTTCTAGAGTAATTCTGTTGTCAGCATGATCTCATGAAAAAAAGAGAAACATTTTCAACTCAGTTCATCATCTTGTCTCATATAAGCCGCAAAATACATAAGGAAAATTCTGGAATAATAATAATCAAAGCTTCTGAAAAACAGTGCCCTTTTTAAAGTTTAAACCAAGCTGGAAATGAAGGGACTCATTTGTGTAGTTGCTTGTTTTAAGGGTGTGGAAGAGAGTTGTGTAAAGCACATAGAATAATTTTGCAATAAAAATGCCTGAGTGGTCACTGTCTTGATTTTTATCTGGGAAAAAAATTCATTCTGCACCCCTCAGTAATACATGAGATTCTGTTTAGGTTTTATTATCCCATACAAAGATGATTTCATGTTCTCCCATGGCAGTTTGTTCTAGTACATAAGTGTCCAAACAGTCACAGAGGCTGTCTCCATTGTTAATCACTGTGCGTGCTCCTTAGTGTATATTAGTCTATAATCCCTTTTAAAGATTTTGTAGACTCATAAGGTCTCTTTAGACTTTTTCAGTTTAAAACATCCTCTTCTATTTGTATAAGACTTTTCTAAGTAGTTAGAAAATGCCATTGTCTCAGTGTGGGCCATTCTCTTACTCTAATTTCACGTGTTACCATTGGATTTCTCTGATTTCTTCATTTCCACCAGTAACCTCATCCATATCAGCACCATGGTACAAGCTATACTGTTAAACTTATGCAGTTTTGCCCAAAATTTCACATATTTTGCATGTATATGTAAAATTGTATAAACATAATGTTTTATTACATGTCTACACTGTCTTTCTGATTTTGTGTTTGGGAAATATTTGTTTATATGGTGTTTCAATAGAACAGTAGTTTTGGTTATGCCTGCTTGATGTGAGACTGACCAAGCACTGGAACAGATTGCCCTGGGAGTCTCCTACTTTATGGAGTCTCCTACTTTGAACACATTCAAAAGAAATCTGGAAATGTATCTGGGCAACTGGTTGTAAAGGTCCTTCTTGAGCAGAGGTATTGGACCAGGGGATCTTCAGAGGTCCCTTCTAATATCAACCATTAAGTTGTCCTGTGATAAACCATTCATACCTGTACTTAGGAGTAACTGCTCTGCTAGATTTAGAATCTAAATATAGAGATTACTTCTGCCTTTTTGTAGTGACCGCACATGGCACATCAGGAATAATAATGGCAGACTTGGTATTTCAAGTGTTTTGTCCAAACCACTTTGTCTTTTTTGTCGCTTTAAGGAGCTGAACTTGTCACAGATTATTGGTTTGATTTGCTTCATTGCTTTATTCTTCTACCTCAAATGTCTGTTAACAGTCTGTACAACGATTTTAGCTTACTGATCATTAAGTTAATGTCTAACTGAATAAATTACTCCTGAATGAATATTAAAGTATCCTTTGGATACCTGAATAACCAAGCATGTAAAATTAAGCTTAGTGCTTGCAGTGGGTGACTTAAGGCTTTTCTGTGTATTTCTACTTTATAAATGAACTCCATTTTTGTTTGAAATCTTTTATAAAGGTATACAAAATACTGAACAGTGGCAACACTTTTTATAATTACTTGAAATAATAACCCACTTATTAAAAAAATAGCCGCTATTATTTTCTGCATTACTTTGACATATATCTTCAGTTATCTTCTAATACAGATTTAAAAAGAAAAGTAAGTTGTTAGAATGCCAACAATCAGGAACTCAAAAGAGAAAATTCAACATAATTCCATGTATTTTTTTGCATGTATTTTCACAATAGTGATATATTTTTATGATCAATTCAATAATAATGTCATTCTATCATTCACAGAGAAATTATTTTTTAGAACTTCTGTTTATTCCCTTCATGTCCTTTTCACATATTACTTTGCTTTATATAAACAATCTCAAAATATAACATAACTGAGTCTGGGATTTTGTGGTGTTTGGCTTGGTTTCTTTTATAACAACTCTTCCTCAAGTGCTTCAACATCAATGCTCTTATTCCTTTCCAGAACTCATCTTCAGAACACCCACATAAAGTGAAGAATTATTATTCACGTTTTCTATGACACAGGAATTATATCAAAGCAAGTTTAAAGCTCAAATTGTTAAAATTTCCTAATGATTTTGAACACAAAAGATTCATAGTAACATTATTCAGTACTTTGTGTTTAGAGCACAGCTTTCTGTGACCATCATCAAAGAGAAGAATACAGTGCATATCTGCAAGTTATTCTGCAGGAATCTCAAATTAAATAGCAGCCATCTGTCAAAACCTTTTACATGCGTTTTCTTATATCACAGAGGAATCCCACAGAAGATACACTATTTTTCCAGAATGATAGGTTTGTGTCACACAATCCTTTCACACAGAGGCTCCCGTTTCCATAAGACACTAAACAGAAATATCTCAATGGAAAACAACATAATTTCATTTTTTTCTCAATCCAAATGAGCTGGGAAAATTGACCCTCCTAAGAGAAAAGAGGTATTCTCCTGAGTGATGTGCAGAGTCTGAGATGTGCTCTGTATTCTCAGGGGTCTCTGCTGGTCATGATGACCCTGAGATGTGTTAGAGAGTTTCTTTTCCCAGCCCGGCAGCCAAAGAGGGAGTCAGGATTCTTTTGTTCTTATTCTCAAGGTTGCTTATTATTTCTTATCTATTACAGTCTTTCTCCAACCTGATGAGGTCTGTCTGGCAGGTTGGGTTGAGGCACACTGACCGCCTTCAGAGGCGGAGTTATCTTTTATACTAAAAGCTATGTGTACATTATTTACAATTATTTTCCAATACCTATGACCTATGTTAGACACTGTGTTCCTACTCTAAACCAATCCAAAAGTACCACCATCACCCAGAAGATATAGGCTAGGAAGAAGGACAAAGAAGGATAAGGTATGCCCAAATTCCTGTATCTTGGGACCCCAAGTCCCCATTCTAAAAACCCCAAAATGCTACTTTTCACCCTGTGATAAACTAACTATCACTCTACTTAAACTTTCATGGCTTGTAATTCCTCATATAAGGTTGGTAATTTTTTTCCATGGGTCAAAATCAAAGGCACAGGGGTCTTGGGCTCTGTGCCAAGGTCTCTGAGCCCCCTGAAAGGAGCCATCCAGCACAGCCAGAGAGATGTCCTGGGTTCCAACACTATATAATTTGTGGGCAACACAGAGGAACAGAGAGGGCAATGAAGCAGGAAAATTTCCTGCAATCTACTGGTCTTAAAACATATTTTTGATTGAAAATAACAGAGAAACAATTAACTATGAGCACTGAATTTCTACTAAGTCCAAGGATTATTCTTCCCCTGCTTTTTGAGCTTCACCAAATACCCATGCTATTAGCTAATGAAAAAACTTATATGCAGAAAAATATCAGACATTTCCATTTTGTATGAGTTTTCACTCATCTGTAGCTCTTTTGGATGCCCACAGAATGGTGACACTTGTGGCGTCCTCTTTAGAGATTTTATTCCATGCTTCTCAGATCTACTCAGCCTCCACGGATTTTCTTTTCCTCGTACTCATACTATCACAGGCACACAATGAAGTGACATTGTTAAAAACATGATTTCTGTATGATCGTTGCAATTGATTTGCCTCCCCTGACTGGAGCAGCTTGACATTTTTTATCATTTCCTGCTTGTTTCAGGCCAACCAGGTTAATAGCAGCGAGCTCTCACTCTTGGAGAGCTTTTCTTTGTCACAGCTCTCAAATCTGAAGAGCAAGTTTCTTACTGGAGCTCTGCTAGTGAAACAGTTTTCTTCTCTCTGATCAGAGGGCAGCTGGTACCTATCTTCTTATTTAGTTTTGTCACTGATGAATTACAGATGTCTTAATTCTTGGGGTCTCAGCCCAATATTAAAAATCTGACATGGTGTGAAACTGTCCAGTCAATACTATTCTCATGTGCTTAATAATTTCTTAGCTCTGTGTCTTTTTTTACAACAGTTTTAAATTAAATTTGTGCTATAATTTGGCATTATAAATTCAATTAATTTGGAAAATATGCAGGACACATCAAATGCTTGGAAATCAGTGTTAAAATGCTGTTACTGCCTTATAAAACACCAGATTATTTTCCCCATTGATGAAAAGCTATTACTTGAACTCTCATGGTTTTAAAATTATTCTCATGGCTGTCATTTTCTGACCTATAACTGTTACACAAAATCTCATTATATTCATGCAATCGACTTGTTCAATGGGCTTATGCTGCTTGAAGCTTGGTTTAATCTCCTAAGTTATTTATCAGTGGTTAAAGCTCTATTGTTCCATCCAGGTGAAAGCTGTTTTACAGAGAGTGTGGCACCTGTTCACTGTCATTAATGAAACAAGAAGGAATACGGAGACAGAACAGGCAAAACAGTGTAATTTCTGAGCTGAAAGTGGGATAGCTGTAGGAGTGTCTACATGCAACCTTGTATATTCTGTTATCCACTGGTATATTTTCTTGTACATTTGAACATCAGAGAAGAAGTCAGAAACTTAGGTAAGGTCAAGGGAGGAAAAACAAAGTGGTCTGGAATTAACTGTCATAGTACATTAATGATGTTTAGCTTTGATACATTGATCAAGTGTAAAGCCAATGAATGGAATAAACTCTTCAAGGACATTGACAAAATAGAACAGATAGAAGAGTCTTTGTTACTTGTATTTTTCATATATTTTCAGACTTTTTTTGCAGCAAACATTTCTTGTTTTATTTGGTTACAACTGTTTAAAAAACGACTTTTTTTTTTTGTTTTAATCTGGTGGGAAAGAATGCTGTAGCTCATGAGAAGAAAAGTTAGGGAGAATTAAACTTAAATTTTGAGATGCATTTTAAAAAAAATCTTTTAAAATTTTACCAAAAATTACAACACAGGCAGAAATGAATCTTCTTATAAGAAAAAAAGTAAAGCTGTAGCTGAAATCCAATTTTTTACACAGTGCATAAAAACAAACATGCAAGCAAAAAAAGTTTTAGTTGGAAAAAAACCTGCAATTGACTAAATCGAATATTCAGACTTTATTTTGCCTATTTGTTATGCACTAAGTTCAGGGTAAATTGAAAGACAAAGAAAATTATTTATTTTTTTCCTTTCAAGAACGTAGAGGAATTCATAATTTCATTTATTTGCATAATCAAAAATTCTTGCCTTGCATTTGGGTTAAAAAAATTCTGTGAAAAATTTCAGTAATTTTTTTAAGAGTGAAGGACCTCCCAAGGGGCGAATCCATCTGCTGCTCTCTAATGAAGTAGGTGACTAGCAAGATGCTTGTGGCACCAAAACCACAAGCATCTTTTAGGTTTATAAGTAAAACAATTGAATAATTTTATTTTGGTGTCCTCCTTAGCATGCCAATGAGAACTATGGGAAAGTCATCTGTCATTTATGTGAGAACCAAATAACTTTTACTGCTATTATAATTGCTCTTAAAAAACAACCCCTTTAAGATTTTTTTTTTTCTTGCTGAAGGACAAGAATGATGTCTGAATGATACTTTCTCTGAGATTCTTCCAAGGACTTAAATGAGACTGATAGGACTCTTGTTTCTCGAACCACCATTGTACCATTTTGAGAATGGCTACAGGATTTACCTCTCTTCATTTGTTAGTGGTCTCTCCAGTCTTCAAACACTTTTGAAGATGATAGATTGAGACCTTGTAAATACAGCCAATAAAAAATTGGCTGTACTTCTTGGAGTTAACCATGGGTGTCTTGTATGGACTGAAATCTCTCCAATAACCCCTGATTCAATTCTCATCCACATGTGGTCATCCCCCTCCTTGAATTCTTCATCTGCTCACAGACACCTGTGAGATCTTGTCTGAAAAACCTCAGGCAAGGAAGACACTGTATACCTCAATCTAGTCTGTATCCCCAGCCATTAAATCACCATCCTCATTGAGCAATAGGCTTCCATTTCCCTTAAATGTTTGAAATTATGCAATGGTAGAAGACCTTCTTGTTGCCCACATTGTCACTTTCAAGTTTAAATTCCAGCTGAATTTTGGCTTTCCTCATACCATCTCTTCATGACCTGCTTTTAAATTCCTCTTCTATACAGTGTCCTTGCTCCTACCACCTCTACAAAGCTTCTTGTAACTGAATCATGACATTCCTGTCTAGGCAAAGCTATGCAGGAGGAATGACCTACACTGACTGTTTTATAGACTGATATCTCCCAAATGTGAAATACAATGAAGTCATACTATCTTAAAATCTTTTTCCCAGTGTCTTGCCTTTCTTTCTTCACTTTCAAGGACAATTAACTATATAACATGAATTAAATTCAAATTTCATGTCTTGGTTAACTGAAAGTAAGAGAGTTATCATTGCCTGTTAAATTTTATAGACCCTTTCTGTAGGAAATTACCCTAAATGAAATAGCAATTAAATGTATGGTAAAATGTTAGGATTAAAGTAGATTTTATAATGGCACACAGAATAGATACTTACCAACAGATTCTGCAGTCCCCAAATGAAATAGAAACACAGGCTCACTGCAATTCTTCTGGATATCTAAATCTGTATAGTTCTTGTCCTTCTAAAATAAGACAAAGAGCATCCTCTACAGAAATTGCATTGTTCTAGTTGAAAGGTTGACAGGTATAGAACTAAATTTTCAAAGCAAATACTGTAATCCTATAAGTTTAATGTACATGTTATTAAGGACACATTTTCTACTGCTGATACTCTGCAGGACACTGCATCATATGCTGAAAGTCCATTTCACTGCAGTATTTTTAACTGTATGAAAGTATTAATTTACAGTATGGAAGTTAATGAAAATTTTTGAAAGATTAGTATAGTATGTTTTAAAATTTAAACACCCCATGCAGTTTTGTTGTACCAATGCATAGATAAAATGTGCAAAGAAAATCAAAATTCTGGCATGTCAAGGCAAATTTACTTACTGTATAGTTTGAGTGGAACAGCTTTGGAGTGGAACTGTTTGCCAACATTTGCTAGCAAGCTGGTGTTTCTGGAATGCTGCTACTATGATGAATGGAAATCTCAAATATGTGCACCGCCAAAAAGTATCATATTGTTTTTTGATTCCAGGGTTGCTGTAGTATCCCAAATCCCTTTTTTTTTCCTATGTGTTGGGATAATTCTTGCCCATATGATAGACATAAAAGAGAAAGAAAAAAACAGAAAGAGAAAGGAGAAAGCAGTATAATTTAATGAGAAGAAAGAAAAGATATTTATTTTATGGAAACCTATTTTTATCTTTTTATACCCAGGAAATGCTTTCTAAATCGGGTCTTTCAATGTGTGGCTTTACGGCAAATACATATACACATGACCTCTTAGAATCGTAGGATCATAGAGTCCAGCTCCTGGCCCTGCACAGGATACCCCAAGAGTCACACCATGTGCCTGAGAGGATTGTCCAAGCATTTCTTGAACTCTCTTAGGCTTGGTGCTGTGACCACTTCCCTAGGGAGCCTGTTCCAGTGTCCAACCACACTCCAGGTGAAAAATTTTGTCCTCATATCCAATCTAAACCTTCCCTGAGACAACTTCAGGCCATTCCCTTGGGTGCTGTCACTTGTCATCACAGAGATCAGTGTCTGCCCCTCCTCCTGCCCTCACAAGCAAATTGTAGACTGCAGTGAGGTTTCTCCTCAGTCTCCTCCAGGTTGAAGAGACAAATTGACCTCAGCCCTCCTTGTATGGGTTCTCCTCAAGACCCTTCACCATCTTGGTAGCCCTACTTTGGATGCTAAGACCTTGATGTCCTTCTACTGTGGCACCCAAAACTCGAAATGAGGCTGCACCCATGTGTAGTGGGTCAACGTGAACTACAGCAACCAACCACCTCTTACTATATTCACATGACCAAATTCATACCGTGGAAAACATGACACTTTGCTATAACTTAAGAAGCATCTGGCCACCTAAAAGCAGGGGCATGTCAAGCTGCTTATTAAGCAAATTTTAATATCTTAATCACTTAAGGATCACCACAGAATTCAACTTAGATTAATATCTGATTCCTGCCTATGAAGAAAAAGAACAAGAACACTCCCCCTTCATTAAATAAATTATTTTCTCAAATAAGTGTCTTATTTTGAGAAAAAAGTTTGCTAAATTTACCCCAAGGAAAGCTTCATAAATTTTAAAAGAAAAGACAAAACGCTATTTCCCCAACAGTGATCTCACTTGCTTTTTGAAGGGTAAACTGAAATGCCAAAAATAAGAGAAAACAAACTGAAGATGAAAATTGGTCTGGATTCTTTTAGTTGTCATTTTTTTTTCAATTACACTGTTACAGACTCAGGGGAATAGTATCAAAAGAAAAGTTGCAGTCAACTGCCCCTGTAGCTGGGATTCTTATTTCTGTTTAAAAGTGGTAACTCATGTTCATTTTTTAATTGCACCCTAATATTTTGCTACAGAGGTAAATACTGAAACAGGACAGAATTAGGTATTAAAATTCAGTTTAAATGCCTTTGTGGTCCCTGATCTTCTGCTTTTTTTTTAATTTTCACTCAAGAATTTCTGAAGTACTTTTCTGTATAAATTAACCTTACTGCTGAGAGAAAACATGGTAACTTCTTTATTCAAGAGGACTTGGACATGGATACCATAGCTTAGATTAGGCAGTAGAGCTGAAGAATTATTAGGGTCAGGAGAGGGAATTATATCAGTATTTGTTCTACACCTCTAAATTGCATGATTGATATATGTATATATCTGAAGATACCACCTTACCATGTTGTAACCACTGGCAGTGGTTTCCAAAACCATTGTATTCATTTACACGACTAGCTTTCACACAGAATTGCTCAAAATTTAGGTATAACTTTGAATATTTGTTTACTAGTTTGATTCTGCCCAGATGCAATAGATGGATGCCCATGGGGAAGTATACATGCATGGGTTTGGTTATGAACTTTTCACAAAATCATTTTGTGGGCTTCCTATGATGCTTCTGAACCAGCTCTTAGCAAACACTGGATGAAGGAAATTCTGAATACATTTGGGGTTTTTTTCTCCATTTTTAATGGATACCCTATAATGAACTACAGAAATTTCTCTGGATCCACAATTTAAGGGTTTATCTGTATTGAAGTTCTACATGCCCTCTCTTCTACTCCTAAAAGTCCACAAAAGCTGTATGTATGCACACTGTATTACTTGATTCTAAAAGTTCAATGGAATATTTCCCAATCATGATATGAGGAAAGAAAAATTTTAGAATGTGCTTTACTTTTCTGTTCTCCTAGTCTTTTTGTCTCAAAAATACTGCCTCCCCATGAAAATATTTCCTTAAAATAGAAGTGCTAACACCTGACAACCTTTTTCTGTCTCAGTGTTTTGAGTAACACACTTTCAGCACGCCATTATGTCCAGTACATCATCCTTATTACATGAAAAAGAGCAGCAATAATCTGCCTGTTATTTTGGAAGTAAAAAGGCTTCTGACAGGCTCGAAAATGCTCTTTACCCGGGAGAATACTACCTGCATGTCCTTGTCTCAAGTGATTTAGTTAACTTACTGAAGCATCCAACTTCTGAACCATTTGAATTTTCTTCATAACTAATGAGACCAGGTCACACACTCTAAACAAAATGCTTGTGAACTTGTTCTAAAATAAGGTGAAGCTCAGACTGAATTGGAAAACTTTATAGTCAAATATTCATATAAAATTGCATTGCTGTTTTGAATTTCTTTTCTTTCCATCTTCACTTTTGATCACTCTCTGAGTTTCAAAAATATTATGCTTTTATCAAAACCATTTTTTATGTTGTCATGAACATTTTCAACACATAAAACCACAGTTACACAAAATGACAGACAATTAGTTTTTAATCACCTTCAGTGGAAATGGAAATATAAAAAAAATGCTTGTTTCTGTTGATCATTATACTGCTAGCAGAGAAAATGTCAAAACAAAAGTAATACTTTGTGAAACACAGTTTTCCCATGCACACAAACAGGATTTTGAAAGGACATAACAAATTGATAAAAGAATATCAAGTGAGAAATGCAGTACTGGACAGAGTACTCCAGGTGGGGTTTCACAAGGGCAGAGTAGGGAGGGAAAATCATCTCCCTTGACCTGCGGGCCACCTTTCTTGTGCTTCAGCCTATTATGTGGTTGATTTTCCTGATCTCACTGTCATTGCTAAGGATATTAAAGAGCATCAGTGCCAAGACAGAGCCCTGAGGGGCATCACTTGTCACCAGCCTCCTCCTAGCCATAGAGCCACTGACCGCAACCCTCTAGTTCCATCCATTCATCCATCTAGTTCACTAGCCACTGAATAGTCCACCCTTCAGAGCCATGTCTTTTTAATTTGAAAATAAGGATGCTGCATGGGGCCATGTTAAAGGCCTTACTGAAGTTTAGGTAGATGACATGGCTCATCTTTTCTTGTCAACCAGTAATATGGACTGTCACTCCATAACAGCAGGACACCACATTGAGCAGGCATGGTTGGCCCTCAGCAAAGATGTGTTGGAGGTCTTGGATCACCTCCTTGTCATAAATGAGCCTTAACATTGCTTTCGTGAGGACCTGCTCCATGACCTTCCAGGCACAGAAGAGAGTCCTCTAGTTTGTAGTTCACAGGATGTTCCTTCATCCTCTTTGCAAAAATAGGAATGATATTTATTTTTTCTCAATATCCAGGGATATTGCCTGACCACCATGACCTTTCAAATACTATGGACAGTGAAAATAAAAATGGCCTGGAGACAAAATCAGCCATTTGCTTTGGGATGCATCTCATTAGACCCCTAGACTTGTGGCTATTCAGCTTCATTAAAAGTGGTCCTTAATTTGCTTTTTGCTTGCAGTGAGGGACATCACTACCCCAACACCCACCTAGAGGTTCAGAGACTTGAAAGATGCAATTATAAATCACATTTGAGCTTTTATTCTGTAGGAAAGTTTACAGAATATGACTAAGGACATAAAAAGTTTAAATGAAATGCAGAAAAACTCTGGAAATGAAGTGATAAAAGTTGGGAAGTTAATAATTGTTACTTGCTTTTAATAGTTTAATTTAAAGGTTAAATTCTACTTACTTTGCTCCTTTGAGGAATGTAAGTCATGGCTGCATGTTCTTTCTTCTTCAGATGTATGCTGCATTGCACTGGTAATAGTGGGAATCTCATTATCTTCTTAAGATTAAGTTAACAATAAGCAATGGAGTCCAAGAAGGTACCTGGAATGTTCTAGAATTGGTGTAATTCACATAAGAATTGGCAAGGACAGTTGAATATACACAATGGCTTTGGATAACCTTTTCTCTTTTTTATCAATGCTTTATATTTTTCCACAACAAACTTGTATCATGTAAACTGGTTTGTTTGGTTTTTTTGAAGGCAGCTGTTTGAGATTTTTTAAATTAATACAAGTGTACCCTTATTTTTTTAAAAAAAGAAAATACCATAACTGAGATAAAAAATTTAAAAGTAACTAATAATATCTAAGGCTATTGAAATTTTTTTCTTTAGCCTGAGAAGACAAATCTAATGCAGTAAAACCATTTTTTTTTTTGCAACTGTGTTCAACAGGAGACTCATCTTTCTATGAACTATGGAGCACATCTTGATTGTTTATATTTTGCATATAAAATCCTGATTCTATTGTACTCTCTGATTCTATTGCACTTGTAAGTCTTAATAGGGTTCTTTTTGTGAGATCCTAATTTCAAATAATTTTTTCTTGTTATGTATCAACAGATCTGTTTTAATTGTTTAGCCAATTTAACGAATTTAAAGACTTGAAATTTTCTATTCTTTGCACACTTCACCAGAGCTCATCTATTTGTAGGTAATTGAAATTTATCAGTTGTTTTGCTCTTTCTGCATTTGAAAACTAGTTTGGAACATGTTTTTGGGGATGCCAAATTTAGCATTGAACTAATTTTGAAATATTATCATGCTGCATGATTTTATGAAACAAATAAATAGACAAAGTAAGGCACTTTGTTAAAACTTCACAGAAAGTTTTCATTTTAGTGTGGTGAGATTGTTAATGACTGCAAATATTTCTATGACAGACATAGTCACATTTCATAGAAAAGAGAAGCTAAACTCTTCATCTACAGGAACTTCTGTTCTCCAACTGTCCCAATTATATTACTGATATTTTCTTGACGAATTGACAAAATAAGAGGTAAGTCTGACTGAACTAAAGCATTGCACATTTTTTCACCAAAATTTACTGTACTGAGATCTATTCTGGCATGGGCTGGGGAAGCTCCTAGTGGAAGTACAACAGTGTGTTTACAATATCTCTCCTATTTCTGCAATTATCTCAGAAATATAATTGAATATAACAGTTAGTAGGTTCTTGAATACCTGCTGATGAAACACAGCTGTGTTATACTTATTAAATGCTGGATTGACATAGAAATGTTTTAATGAAATATATTACTGTAAAAAGTACATTTTGGACTATGAAGACATTTACAAAGTTCTTGCTGAGAAGACAGAAGGATGGAAATACAGGTCACTGCTCTGTCAAGTTCAGGTTATTCTTTAGTCCTCAAGAGTTGTAAAAGTTTCTCTTAATCATCCTTATTTGAGATAATTCACTTTTGACACTAGTTTTATTGGTCCACGGGATAATACCTTAGTATTTTACCAGGGAAGTGTGGGGTATAGTATGTAGTAACCTATGCTGTCTTATTCAGGTGACTGCAGAACAAGCAATCTTAACTGGGGACTCCCACATGCCCACTGAATGCCCTGAGTACCAGCTTGTTAGGTGGTTTAATGTGCATTCTGGGGCTCAGGGCTCTCTGACTCTAAGAAGAAGTGGCAGTCCATTATTTCACTGTAATAGAGTCTAGAAAAACATGGAAATTTAGAATGTTGTCACAGGAATGCTAAACATTATCTGTATTGTAGTATATATTTTGTAGATGTTGTCTTTTTCATTATTGTGGTAGGCAAGAAATTGAGTCAAGAGATGCAAGAAAAGCAAATTCCCACACAAGTTTCAGACTAAGTATGAGGGCTCATATCAGCACTTCTAGGAAATGACAAAGTTTTCACTTGTCAATGTGTGCAGCAACAGTGAAAAATCCATCTGGCAGAAGGTAACTATGAAGTTAGTAGAAAATGGATTTCACAGTTTCTATGAAAATTTTAAACTCTTGTATGCTCCCTTCAGACTAAATAAATATCAGGAGGGAATAATTAAAGAAACTGTAACAATATGACATATTTGCATATATGTAGTGGTTTGACCCTGGCTGGATACCCAGTGCCTAACAAAGCCACTGTGCCACTCCCTTCCTCAGCTGGACAAGGGAGAGAAAATATAACTAAAGGCTTGTGGGTTGAGATGAGGACAGGGAGAAATCTCTCACCTGCTATTGTCATGGGCAAAATGCAGGGAAATCAGTTTAATTTATTGCAAACCAAATCAGAATGGGGGGATGAGAACTAAAGCCAACTCTTGGAAACACCTTCTGCCCACTGCTCCCTTCTTCCTGGTTAAATTTTAGCCTAAATTTTCTTTCCCTCCTCTCTCCCTCTGGCTCAGGGGGATGGGGAATGGGGATTTTGGTTAGTTCATCACTTCTTGTTTCTTCTCCTTCTTCCTCCTCAGAGGGAGGACACCTCGCATGTTACCCCTGTTCCAGCAGATTCCTTCCACAGGAGACAGTCCTCCATGAATTTCTATAATTTGAAGTTCATGTTCTCCTTCGCATGGTCTGCAGTTCTTCACAAAATGCTCCAAAGTGGGTTCCCTCCCATAGAGCGCAGTCCTTCAGAAACAGGCCGCTCCAGAGTGGCCTGGCATGGTCACAAATCCTGACAGTACACCTGCTCCAGTGTGGGGTTGTCTCTTCATGGGTCCATACACCTGCCAGGAGCCTGCTCCAGCATGAAATTCCCAAAGGGTCACTGTCTCCCTGGGACAACCGCCTACTCCTGCATGGAGTACTACTCCTCCACAGACTGCATGTAAATATCTGCTCTGTCGTTGGCTTCCATGGGCTGCAGGAAGACAGCGTGTCACACCACAGTCTTCCCCATGGTCTTCAGGGGAATCTCTCCTTGGTGCCTTGAGCACCTTCTGCTCTTCCTTCTTCACCAGCCTTGGTGTCTGCAGGGCTGTTTCTCACATATTCTTACTTCTCCCTTCAGCTGCAATTGCATAGCAGTGTTTTCCTCTTCTTAAATCTGTTATCTCAGAGGTGCTACCACTGTTGCTGATGACCTTGGCCTTGGCCAGCAGTGGGTCCATTTTGGAGCTGCAGAAGCTTCTGGCAGTTTGTCACTGAAGCCAGCCCTGTAGACGCCACTGCCAGAACCTTGCCATGTAATCCCAACACAGGAGTCATCTGGAATAGTAACAGCAGCATTTTACAATGTTTTAGGTGTTTCTGATATTCTTTTTAAATTTACATCACACTCATATTTTATCCAATCTGAATATTCTTCCAGAAGTTATTGGTTCAGCCCCCACTACTGAAAACTATTTCTAAGACATCTTGCCCCTTTGCATATCATCTGATTGTTTCATCACACCCGCTTTCAGATTATTCCATCTCTCTTCAAAACTGGTAATTCCTGTGCCTTGAAAATAAGTCATACTATTTTGACACCTGTATCACACATGTGGCTCTACAGTTTCTCCTCTATGATGAGAATTTGCATGCAGTAACAAGTGAAAGGCACCAAGACCTTTTATCTGCTCCTGGGTTTCATTTGTGGCATGCAGTTTACTGATCTCTCATTTACTCTCAAGAGAAGTAGAAAATCTGTAGATCTTCTCTGTATTCAAATACGAAGTCCACCATATGGACACTCTTATAGAAAGAGGAAGAAATCTTGTAGGAGTGGGTGGTGAGTTCACTTTCGTGACTAACAGTGTGGGCATCTTTGTTTTACCCCTATCCACAGCACACAATTTTCTGCCTGAGTCTCATTTGGTGCACCAAGACAGAGCCAATCAGTCATCCTGCTACTATGATCAATGCTTTTTAAGTGATTCTGTTCAATTTATTTAACTAATAAACTTTGAATCAATTTAATTAGCTTCCTATTGTTTCAAGGCATTTAAGGCATGTATCTGCCTTTAAGCAAATGATTAACTGCATTACATTCAAAGGATGACTAATCACACTTTAAAAAGGTTTAAATACGTCTTTGAGGATAACCTTAATTTTTACACTGCGATAACAACTGTAAGTGAAGGCTTGAGACATCTAATCATCAATCTTTTCTTCGTGTTATCAAAGGAAACAAGATTGTTCTTAGATCCTACATCTACACTGAGTTCCTGTGACATGCAGCTGCTTACAGTCTAGCATTTAATTCTTGGTCCCTGACACGCTCCTACCAGTGTAGTTCTATAACCAGACAATCTATGGCTGACTGCAGTTTGTCTTAAAATTCCCTTTAAAATGCTAGCACCACTACAGAGGAAAATTTCAGTTAAATTTACCAAAAAGCTAGTACAATTCCATGCCTGCCAATTAAGTACTTGTACCACATCAAACAGCATGCTACATTTCATCTTTCAGAGCAAGAAAAAACATGAAATAATTTAGCCATGCACATAAAGACAAAAAAAGGGAGCTGCACTGATAGTACTATAAGTACTGGAGGGTAAGAATATTGTTTTCTGGCTGTGGTGACAGGCAAATACTGTGATTTTATTTCTGTTACAGCTATCCAAGAATTCTGGTAACAGTACATGTTCCAGGTGAGTCAATTGGTGGAAGCAAAGTATGGTGACATGAAAAGAATATGGAGATGCTGCTTACCACTGTAGGAAGAAAATTCATGTGGCTAAAACTCAAGTTGAAGCTGACAGAATTGTGGGGGAAAATCAAGAGTTTTTTCCAATAAAATAATGGCAGTAAACAGTAAAAATAACATTTAATCCATTATAGGATGAGGATGGTCATCTCACAACCAGGGACATTAACAAGGCAGAGGTATTTAACACATTTTTTGCCTCTGTCTTCCACAGCTAGATCCCTAAAGATCTATGGGGTCTGATGGTATTTGTCGAAGGATCCTCAAAGTGCTAGATGTTGTCAACACAAAACTTCCTTCGATAATTTTTCAGCAGTCTTGCTGCTTAAGAACAAAAAGTCCCAGCTGAATGAAAGCTGGACAGTGTCAACCTGATTTTCAAAGAGAACAAGAGGGGAAAACCTGGAAACCACAGGCCTGTCACTGAAGTCTCACTTCAGTGTCTGATAAATTTATGGAGAAGATTATTCTGTGAGGTGTTGAAAAACATCTGAAAGATAATGGAATAATTGGTCACAGCTGGCATGGTGTGGGGAAAGAAGAAGGAAGCAGTTGTGCACTGACTCCCTTACACAGCAGAAAAGATTGTGGCAATCCATTTATTGAAATAACCAGTCTATTGTGAATGCAATATCCTTAACTACATATCAGGTATTGGATATGTTGGGACTCCTGATTATATTAATTTTTCCATAGGGAAAAAAAAAACTTCAATATGTAAATACACAATTTTGCACTTTTTATGAGTTCCCCTGTTCTTCTACCCTTTTACTTCTAGTCACTTTGATTTCAGCAGAAACAGAATTGAGACCTTCGTGATTGGAGAACTTGGTCTTCCCACTCCACATCTCTTTAATATGTGAATAATTAAAATAAGGTTACAACACCTCTGTCCTACCTCTTTCTAACTAAGTATTGAGACAGGTGATGTTAGAAGGCATTAGTTTATAGTCCATAGACATTTATTCCTTAAATCTCAATTTTCTTTATTTGTAAGTTGGTCATAATTATTTTTTTCTACTGAGAGAATCTGGCCCACAAAGTCTTCCAGAGAGAAGTTAATAATCCATTCACTTAACAGAAACTCAGGAAAAGCTGAGTGAGGTAAAAAGTCTGCCTGTGTTTATATAGAGCTAAAATACACACACAAGCACAAGCACTAATGCACACAGTATAAATAACAGGTATGTTCTGATCTAAAGTGTCAGAATGACAACCTCTTTAAATTCCTTTAAATGCTTCATAGGAGCAGAACCTGCCCATTTAGATATTCAGTGGCATGAAAAGTGCTAGCTGTTGGACAGATGAATAAGATTCATGTTGACAGCTGCTTATAGCTCTTTTGGCTGCTATTTATAAAGCGGGGAGGTGGGGATACAAATCTGTCTATGTCAGCCTGGATGTTTTGATTTCACTATTGCAGGTGATAGCAGTAACCTATTGCATGTGGTGGATGCTCTATAAATTAAGCACAGTGTCATCAGCGAGGGGTACACGCTCTGTTATTAGTGCAGACTGGTTGAAGCTGTTCTGAGGAACGTGGTTCACAGCCATTAGTGTTCTTCACTGTGGTTTTTGGTTAGATCCTGACAGTTACACTGGAACTGTCACGTTCCAGTCCATCTCCCACAGTTTCTTACATCAGCTTGGAAAGCATGTGTCAAAAAATACATCTGAAATATGTTAATTTCTTGCAGCCTCTTGATTTCAGTATTTGCAGGAATCATCCTGATAGATCTTTGTTTTTAGAAAAGTGAAATTCAGTGATGAAAATGATCTAATGATTTCTTCATACAAAGAACTTTTCCCCAAAGTAGTATTTACTGAATATTTGCTATCTTGTATTTAACAATGTCTTTCCTTCTCTTATCTGTTTTTAAAATATGCCAGAAAATATTGTTTCTGAAACTAACTGTAGGTTAATATTCTACGCCAAGACATTTTCACTGACACTCAGATTAAATTACTATTATTACTATTCCTATTATTATTGTTATTATTATTACTGCTATCATTTTACTCTTTGAAATTATGTTTTGTTTTACCATAAATAGCATCCCCTCCCACATATTTGCAACCTTCTGACATTTCTAACCCTAGTGAATTGTTAGTTTCACTAACAAATTGGTAAGTTGCAATAGGCATATTTTCCACTTGTGCAGGATGAAATACCTTTCATTTCGTGTGCTCATAGATGTATAAAATCTGAATGTACCAGCAACAAATACTGTCAATATACAGGGCTGCCATGAGTTCAGAAACTGTTATGGGAAAACATTTGTATTTCTAAATGGGAAATAGCCATTAAATTCTGTTCTTTGTCAGGCATATGCAAATAATTCAAATATTTATTTTTAGTATTTTCTTTTTCTCATATTCTATTTGGGTATTTTGCACAATATTCATAACCAGAGGATATCAGTGCTTTGAGTTTTGATATCTAACCATTATTCACCGAAGGTGTGAATGGACTTATTACTTGAATAATTTTCTTCACCAAGTCCTTATGTGGACCTGGATTTCGTATTGGCTAGCGGTGTACTGAACAGCTGAAATAAAACCTCATGTAGAAATAAGAGGGCTCATTTGCCTAAACAAACAAAACTAAGAGTAGTCTGGGAAAAAAGTAATAAATGTGTAATCACAACAAGAAATAGGCCAACCACATTTTATGAAGTCCTTCAGATTTGCCCTGGATCTAAGCTGAATTTCTATAATGCCTTCATCTAAATAATCTACCTGAAGTCTTTTCTACTGGATTTCCACAGAGAAATGTCCTGTTCAGTGCAGTCAGTGTTCAGTGTTAGAATTTGGCAGAAACCTGTCTTGTTCAGCAATATTTATTAGCGATGGGAAATTCTAAAACAAGTGAGGGAAACAATTATGTATAATTTCATGCAAATCTGACCATTTGGAAGGGAGAAATGCTCCTTAAAATCAGAAAAAATACAGGCATGTGAATTTGTTTTTTTTTTTAATATTGTCCAAGTGTCTTTGCAGAGCAGGTTAGAAAACTGATCTTAAAGACACACATAGCATGGTTGATCAGTAATGGCCCTAAACAGCCAGCCTGGAACTGGTTAAAAGACCTCAGTACATGGAGCTGCCTGACACTGTCTTCACTCTGGTATTGTGCCAAGATAATGCACTTCTATTGCTTTTCAGACTCAAATTGCACAGGGCTATCTGGGCTCATTAAGCCATCTGATAAGTTCCTTCCTCTCCATACCTCCATTTCACAGGGTAATCAAAGCTTTGAAACCAAAAGGTCAATTTGCACAGAAAATGGTGTTTGAATGGCCCTGAGGAACACTGACTTGTACTAGCCCTTTTCTGAGTAAAAACTGTATGGTAATTATGAAGCTTCAGTTGTGTGCAAACAGATTCTAGCCTAACAGGGTAATACACACAGCCACAGGCTGGTGCCTTCATGTATTACATGACCTTTCATTGCTTGGCTGCCACATTTCTAGACATTGTGGGTGGCAGCAGCTGTACCACCCAGCCGGTGACATGGGAGGGATGCCTTGGTGTCACTGGACACCTGTCACCAACGTCACATATGTCTCTCTGGCAAACTTCAGGATTCCAGGGAAGGCCATGCAGGCACCTCCATGTCAGGCCTGCTGTCTCTACACTGTAAGAGGCCCATGGAAGTACAAAAATAAAAATCTTGCAAATGCTCAATGCTTAATCCTAGTACTTCCAGTTGGTTCATTGCTCCCAATATAAATACTCCCCTGAGGAGTCTACACAATGCATGGGTATATTCTTACCTTGGTTTCTATTGCTTTAGCCCCGCAAGATTAGAACTACTTTACTTAGAGTAAAACTGGGAGAAGCCATGATAATAATTTCAATTATCTGTGTAGAAATTTGATGTTCATTATCTAGTTATTCATGATCCCTCTCTAGCTGTCAGTGAACACTCATTCATTGAGCATATTTAATGCAATCCTACAAGTTGTCTAAATTATAAGACTTTTCCTTTGACTCCAGATAGAGTTCTACTTAGATCAAATCCCAACAGTTTGCTGGCAATTAGGACAGTAAAAATAAGTGATTTAAACTTTCATCTTGTACATTTTTTGTTGGGAGCAATTAGAATGGTAACTCTCCACATGCTGGAATTTCAGAATAAAGGAAGATATAATTTAGAATAACAAAAAACTATTTTGTGAACACTCTAATTTGACTTCATGACAAGAACAAGGCAATTAATTAAATCTGAAGAGTTGCTGAAGACAAGTTAAGAGCTATAAGCAACAAGTTAAATAAAATCCAGTGACATGGAATTTGTTTACAGAGAATTTTAATTCTATGGAGAGAGAAGAATAAATAAGATTTCATGTAATTTCTTTTAAAGTATGCCAACTACTTACAGTGGCTCTTCCCCTCATGCCGTCTGTCAAGCTGTACAGTTTTTTTAAATTGTTACTGTGGTATAGGTTTATAGAATAATTTAGACTGGAAAAGAGTTTCTGGGATCATATGGACAAAACATTTCTGCTTAGGCAAGCAGAGCCCGGCCTGTATTACCGCATGGGATTATTCAACCTCTGGCGCAGAACTTCACTTTTTTCACCACCTTATTTTTCCATCTTGATATGAACTTCTTGGTTTTTTGGTTTGTTTTGTTTTGATGGTTTTGTTTGGTTGGTTGGTTGGTTTGGTTGGGGGTTTGTTTGTTTGTTTTGCTTGGTTGGCTGGTTGGTTTGGGGTTTTTTTTTTGTTTTGTTTTTTTTTCTTTTCCCAGTTGCATTCAATCTTTATCCTACAGTCCTCATTTCTGAGAAATCACGAACATCGAAGCCCTGACTTCAATATCAGCCACACAAGCATATGTTGACCTGGAAGATGACTATCTATCATTGACTGAAGAAATATCTTTTTTCTCTATAAAATATGTTGAAAACCACACCTATTACAAATTTCTGTTAAAGGAAAAAGTTGCCTTTAATAATTTCTTGGTATAAATTAGTGTTTCTTGAGTGTTTTTTAATTGAGAAGGTTTTTACATTTTCTTATGCTCTGTGAAGCACCTTGTTACTTACCATCTCTAAAGAGAAAGTGATGATAATTTTCTTAGATTTAAAAAAAGATTATGGTGGTAAAAAAATTATAACTAGACAGATATTATTAGAAGTCTTTTCAATGAGCAATATCAATACTGAATCCACAAATGTTTGGACTTGCATCTTTTGCACAAGTTTATAGTAAAAATTATGAATTTTGAGTAGGTTTTCAGCTGGACATGAAATATATATCTAGCAATTCTTAAGCTCCAAATAATAGCTGTATTTTGGCAAAGTGTTAGTTGGTAAGAATATAGAAATGTGGCTTTTCAACTAGTTTTGCAATTGCCTTGGTTGTGCAGATCAAAGAACATGTATATGATTAATATCTACATGGTCTTTTTATTGTAAGATTATGTGACTGAATTTTATCAGTGCCACTGACTTCCACAATGAACATTAGATAAACTCCCAAACCCGTAGATGACGGCTGAGTTGCAGGGGTAAGTATTTTAATTATCATGGTTTATTTGCTCAGTAACAGTGTGACATTAACCAAGTCTGTGTGAAGGTTTTTGTAGAGTTTTCCTGTTTGCTAATTATTGGCACAGGGACTGACAGTTTAATAATGTCTGTCTAAATAAATGCATCTTTGAATAACACTTTGGAAAAATAGAAGGGTTATGTTTCCTAGATGTACATCACAATTTTCTTAATAACAATCTAATAGGCCTGGAAATGTCAATTATCATGTAGATGTTCTTTTGTCATAATAGCTACTTGTGTTATCATGTGTTACATTGTGATTGATTAGGCTTGAGAGACAGTCTTGTATTAGTATAAAGGGAAGTTTACAACTCCTTGTCATTCACTTGTTTTTAGTTATAGCTCTTTTTTTTCAGTCCTGACTTGGAGACACCATTTTAGGAAAAATAATTGTTCTCACTCCCATTATTCAGTATACTCCAAGAATAATAAATACTATTTATGCCGATAGCTCATGCCTTTGGTGTATAATTAATCCAATTTATTTTAAAAAATAAACTTCTGCCAGGCACTTATAGTTATTATTTCATTATTCACACAATGAAAATTATATCAACTCAGTATATATCTATCAAACTATGCAGGCATAGAAAGTAAAACAAGTTCTGCCTTAAAAAACTTTAAGCTCTTTCTCTTTTTTAGCTGTGAACATTATTGGACATATGAAAACAACTTATAAATTAGCTCTGTGGAATGAACTGTGGAGTTCAAGCCTGCCAGAGAAATTTCCTCAGCAAAGACATTGCTTAACAAATAACTGTGGATTTCTAACAAATCTCTATACTTCTATGTATGTATGTATGTATGTATGTATGTATGTATCTATCTATCTATCTATCTATCTATCTATCTATCTATCCATCCATCCATCCATCCATCCATCCATCCATCCATCCATCCATCCATCCATCTATGTTTCCCTGGAGTTTTATTTTGAGCTCTTAAAGAGAAATGTAAATGTATCATGTCAGGACATCTGCCTCCTCCTCCTCTCTACAACAGACAGCTGAGCTTAAAGAGAAAACCTGGGGTGAAAGGTCCAGCAAATGGTTATCTCTGGCCCCAAAAGGTCTCAGACCTCAGGTAAGAATCAACATCTTAGTGTGGAGAGAAAATGTAGGAAGAGATAAAGGAAATACTCTTGATGAAGAGACGCTGTTTTACAGACTATAGAAGACACACGAATTATCACAGTCGCCTTCTACGCACACAACCTGAAAGTGTGGGAGACTTCTCCCCAGAATCTGGACACAGGTTTTGTGGTTACTTCCTTGGGGATTGAGGGAAAGGATCTCGATGTGTGCACCATCAACAACTGGATGGTGAGATACATTGAATCCAACTTTTATTATTTCTTCACTAGCTGTAATATTAACAGGTACCTTTCACCCTGCGCTGTATGTATCTACTGGTAGCTTCTCTTTTTGTCTTTATTCCTGTGTACTATTTGTTTTAAGTCTCATATCTATTAGTTTTCTGTCTATTGAATAAATAACTCATTCTATAATAGACCAAATCAGCCATTATTAAAGAACTTCCAAATGAGAGTGGATTTTGGGGTGCTGGTCACCTCCACAAAGCTACTGCCTGCTGCCAGAGGCCTGGGCAAAAGGCAAGGACTTATCTAGACTCCCACATCCATTTGTAACATGTATAAACACTTTTTTCCCTGTTTTTTCTTTCTTTTTTTTTTTTTTTCAGATTCAGTCCCAACATTCTGGTCTGTTTACATCTGCCCTCCAGTCTTTCATAGAAATTCCATATGTGAGTGCATAGAAATTGCATTTACACCCACCCCGAATTCTCCCTCTACCACTCCACAAATTAAATAAATCAGGGAATAGGTTTTTTTCAGTGGCACATGTTGTGTATTGACCTTAACGGTACCTGGGATTCTGGCATGGCACAGGTGAGGGTGACCATGTAGGTGCTATTGTTTTATCAAGCTCGTAGACAGGATGAGGAACTGCAGTGAGGGTCAGAAGGTTAAACACAGTAAGAAAACAGCCTGGGTTGATGTTTTCCTGGTGCTTTCTTTTGTCTTGGCACAGATGTAACCTGGCCTATTGTGACATGTGTAAAAAACCATATCCTCCCAAAGTGTAACATTCTAGGGGTGTATCTGCTGACCTCACCTACACTAAGCAAAGCAATTTAAATATTGGTCAGACTCTGTAGAGAAAAAAAAAAGAAATTTTTTTTGATATCAGAAATTTTAGAGTTTGAATTCCTGGATTTTTCCAAGGAAGAGTCAAAAAATTATTTACCAAATGTAAATCATTATTATTCAAAGTTACATTATCTGCATTACTAGCTGGCTACAGTGTCTTTCTCTCACTAAAGAAACATTATTAAATACAAATAAAGAACTCAAAAAAAAAAAAAAAAGCTTGCTTAGCTTGCTTTAGTGCTTGCTACAAACTCTATAGATTTAGCAGTTCTTTCTTTATGTTGACCAGACAATATCTTCTGGGATGTAGCCTCTTGTTGGGATGGACTGTCTGGACAGAAGACCTGCAATACTTTGTGTTCAGCCTGTCTTGTGAGACAGAGTTGTTACTGTGCTGTAAGGCTGATGGAAGAAGGGCTTCTGGAGCTAAAACAAAGAATTGTTGTTTTCCTGCCTACATTCAAATCTCAAAACCAAAGGAGAAAACATATAAAGAAAAAACAATTCATATTTCTAAATTTGAAGAATTAAATATTAGTATGTTCATCTGCTCATCTGCTCCAAATAAAAAGCAGTGCCTGACTAAAAAACAACAGCAAAAAGCCCTCAGTGTTTGAGCATGTGATAAACAGTAGTCAATAATAAGAAAATGGCTGCAGTAAAACTAAATTAAATGATAATGAGATTTCACCTTTAATATGGGTTTGAGGACCAATTGTCCTGTATTAAGAAAATCATTGCCTTGCCACAGGTGAGTGAAGAGAGGTTAGTCAGAAATTGACAAAACACTTGTATGAAAATGGAGACAAAACATTAGGGTCACTTAGCCAAGGAAATAGGTGCATAAAAAAGAAAATTATTCAAAAATATGTGAAGATACTTAAGGCAGACTGCTTGTTCTCATTTGTAATAATACAAGAGCAATGGTACCACATAGTAGACCTGAAAAGCAAAGAGGAAATTAATAAAAAATACTGTTCAAAAATATGCAGAATCCATTGCCAGAGAAAGGGATCAGAACAAAGAAACAGGACTGGATATATGGAGAAATAATAGGACACTGTCTACTGAGTTAATTGCAATACAGGTAGCACTAATTGATGAGGATTGCTAAATTTTCTTATTTAAATCTCCTGTCTCCTGTTAATTTTCAGGCTTAAATCTTCAGCTTAACACTGGATTGAAACTAAAAGCAAGAAGAGACTATCTCATGCTGTCTGCTACAGGTTTCTTAGACTTCCTCTAAAGCATCTTTAGCTAGCCCTCATTGGTACAGGAAATTAGATCTGAATTTGAAATCTGATCAATATTTCTGGTCTTGTAATCCTGCCTTATGTTTTTCCACTCTCAGCTAAGATATTTAAAACTATCAGAGGATCTGTCTCTCAGAAGCAAAAAGTTAAGGAACAAAAGACTAAGCCACCCATGCACAAACTTTCCAAATATGATTGATTCTTTTATAAGTCAACTAAAAGTCTTATGAGTTTGCTTTTCATTGCCGAAAAAAAGATGGAATTTGAAGATTCTATTCTATAAAACCCTCTGAAGAGCATCACAGTTCTGTGCAATAATCTATAACTGTATTTTCATTGTAGATATCTTTTATTTTATAATAGCATTTTATATTCTCTTGAGTCATGAATCAAGCACCATAGGCAAGATTCATCTGTTGAAGATGAAAAGAAGCAGACAACATCCCCCTGGAGTCCCTAGTTGATATTCTGCTTCAAACATAGAAATTGAATAGTTAACTTTCCAGAATGAAAACAACTTATTTAGCACTATTATGAACAATTATTCTCTCTTTTAAAGTAAAACTGTCAAGCCAGTTGATGAGAGTTCTTGTGGGATGCAGTTTTACAAATTTGCATGTATGCATGTGTATTTTGAATTACTTTTTGTCTAGAAGCAGGACATTTTCCGTGAAGTATTTATGTTGTTTTAAGTAAAGATGGTTTTACTTCCTCCTCGTTATTTCATCAAATGCAGTTTAGATTAATATATTCAAAATGAAAGGCTTCACAAATCACTATCAGATGAAGCATCAGTCAGATTTATTATAATTTCTAACTCTTGGTCAGAGAAATTAATGCTTCTGCTAATAGTTCAATGAACAGCCTATCACCCCACAAGCAGAGTTATTGGAGGTGCCTTGGGACTTCCAGTTCTCAACCAGCTGGAAAAAGGGCTATCATACAGAAAATAGTCTGAGACTCTGGGAAAAGATAGATAGAGTGCACTGTGTCTGTGCGCTCCCCTAGCAGCTGCTCACAGAGTGCTGATGCAATCTCGGAGGAGCCTGCCTGCCATTTCACTTGTAGGGTGGCTGCAAATATCGCAGATGCTCCCTGTGAGATAAATGCAGAGGAAGAGGAGGGTACAAAATAAGTTAACCCTTCAGCGATATGGATGGAAAAAGTGTAGAAGCAGACATAGAAAATGCAGAAGCAGAAAAATACAGAAGGCCTATGAACGATCTAGTTGCTGTAGGAAAGCAATTTCTCTAAAAATGTGTGTGCTGAATGATAATGTGTGAAACATGACATATTTTCAGTGCTCATTTATTCAGAGATACAAATTTTTCTGGATGTTTACTTACACAGCGGCTGGCAAGACATGTTTCAGTGTGACAAGAAACCACCACAACCTGAGTAATTCGTTTCAGTATCCCCAAATTCTTCAGGTATAGAATAAAAATCAATCTGGGAAAAAATATTTGCAAGCTTAAAAGATGCTTTTGAATTTATATCTTTTTCTGTAGAAATGATCATTGTCTATCCTATATGCTATGTACTTCAAAAGATCAGGGCCTCAGTCAAGTGCTTAATTAACAGATTTATTTCTATGGTAAACAAGCTTTCAAAGTCTGTCATTACCTACTATGGAGAGATCTTCAGATTAAAAAAATGAAAAAAAACCCACTCTTATAAATAATTCCATGTAGTTTGAAGAGCTCTCTGATTGATAATAATGACCTTGCTGGAACAAAAATCTTGGACTACTGTCTGTAGCATGTTTTATTCTTCATCCAGGACTCAAATGTAAGGTACCAAAAATCAATTAGTAGAAAAAGTTGCTTGCATTTTCTAGGCAAGGATTGTGTCATTTACACATCTCAAAATTTTATAGGAAATCTTAGTTTTGGCAGTTCCCCTGCCCCCAAGATAATTCTAAAATGTCATATTAAAAATATATCATGGTGATGCTTCTGAAGGCCAGTAATCATTTGAAGAGTTTGCTTCACAGCACTTCTGTTTATCTGCTGTAGAAACAAACCTCAGTACATGCAGTCTGCAAAACTCTTCTCAGTGTTGCAGAGTGTGCTGACCACAATTGTTTGCTTTTCCATCAAAGGAAAGGTGTCACCACTATCTCTTTAAGAGCCTAAAACCCATTGTAAGTACCTGTCAAGGAGTAACAAATAAGCACAAATCCCAAATCAAGATCATTCCTTCAGCAGAGAAGTTTAGATAAAAGACCAGGGAGGGAAATTCTGAATTAAGTATCATTTTGAAGTATCCCTTTAATTCTAGATCTTACCTGTGGGATCCTTTGCATTTGACTTTTCTAATTCACTTTTTCTTCTCCCTGCCCATAATAGCTGACATTCATTATCTGTAATCCAGAATCAATGCTTAAACACTTGTTTCTTCATACTCAGGTGTGCTGGAGAGATTTCAACCACAGACTTACACAAATCTCTTGGAAATACTCAAAAGTGGTGACTACCCTGTAATTGTTGATCAGCCAGTTTTGATGAAGTGATATTACTAAAATTTCATGCTCTGTTACCCTGATACACTGGGAATTAAAAAAAAAAGGAAGACACTTATATACATTTTTTTAATTAATTCTTTTTACCACCTAATAATTTAAAGGATAGAACAGCTGGATCATAGTAAGTATATTGTATTAACAATTGCTGGTACTCTTAAATGGGTAGGAAATGCTTTTGACAGATGGTGCAAACCTCTTTCCCCCAAAAATAAAACCTATTACTGAAAGAAAAATATTTAAAGGTCATTTTGTTACCACTCTCTCTTGTGCACCAGATGTCACAGTATATGCAGAGAAAGTTACTGCTCCTTTCCTCTAGGATGTGGAGGAGACATTTTAAGGTCATGGCAACAAAAAACAGCAGGTAGACATGTTCACAGCTGTACATCAGGCTGGAAAAGTTTTGCTCTTCCATCACAGAGATCCCCAGTGACCAGCCCTTCATTAAGGACAGTTAGGATTTTCCTGTGTAACAATTGCTTTGAGATCAACGAGTAGGAGTTGGACCAGGTCCTACAAGCATGGGTGGCTGCAATTAAGGAGTAGGTAATTTCTGGACCCAGAAGACCTAAAGCCACAGATTCCCACTTTAATACAAGCAACTGAATTAAAAATCTGATTTGTGTCTAAGATACTCAGAGTAAGTCAATGAAAAAAAAAGTATTACCATATGTATTGTTATTACATTTATTTTAATTACAGAATGTATGCAACATGTGTGTTGCAAAATAAAAGCCCATAAGAGTCTAGATGCTTCAAATCAATCAAGTGTTTTCAAAATAGTGCAGCTGGATTCTTGGCTCATGTAAATTATCATCTCTTCACCGAAGTCAACAGCTTTATGCTTACTTAAACCTGTTGGGGATTTGGTCCTTTGCCAGATTAATACAAATCACTTAAAGGATTAATTTTGGTTTAAAAGTGTCAAATGTAATTTTTGGTTCAAGAAGATAGTCATGAGTCTGACAAGTTTTGACAATAAAAGTTAATTACAAGCAACACATGATGAAACAGAAGCATGAACATCTGATTTCTGCAGACTCTAGAGGCTGTGCAGTTGTAAATGAAGCACAGTGAGAAATCACTCAGCCAAAATGCATAAGAGAATATCTCAATTATGAAACTAACAACAAAATCATGTCTATACAGTTTAGTTATCAAAACAAATTAAGAGATTTAACGAAGGCACAACTGACTACTATCTTTTAACCTGCACTAGATTGAAAAAACATGATCTTCTCTGTACTGGTCCACTGAAATATTTGTAGTTACTTTCCTTGGGAACTTGAACATAAAAATGCTTTTTGTTGATGCAGATGTTTTGGTCTCATGGAAGTTAACAATGGATAATTACTAG
>NW_005054565.1:350349-355689 GCF_000277835.1 Geospiza fortis | reverse complement strand
AACAATAGGTATCTAACCTGACAGCTAACACTTTTGAGAAAAGGCCTTAGTTTTACTTTTATAAATTAAATGTGTGTGTGTGTGTGTTTGTGCATACGTGCATTTACATGCATTTGGATATCTGTCTTATCTACAGAACTTGTGGTTTCATGGCACTGCCTGTCAAGAGCAACCCTAAGCTGATTAAAAACACCGATTCACCTTTTTGGGTTCTGTTTCCACAAATTTTAATAAAAACTAGTTATATACCACAGTAATGCAATCTAAAATGCCTTTACCTCAGCCAAAAAAAAAAATGTCATTATGTCACTGCTGCTTAGGGCAAAATCAGCAAAGATAACCCTAAAAATTACCTTAGTACTTATTTTATTAAACCACAAAGCTGAGTCAGGGGAAGTTTAGGCTGGATATCAGGAAAAATCTTTTCACCCAGAGGGTGGCCCTAGGACAGGCTCCCTAAGGAACTGGTCTCAGCACCAAGCCTGCAGAGTTCAAGAAGCATTTGGACAATGCTCTCAGGCACATGGCATGACTCTTAGGGTGACCTGCACACAGCTGGGAGTTGGACCCAGCGATCCTGATGGGTCTCTTCTAACTCAGCATACTCCATGGCTCTGTGAGGTCTCAGGGCCCTGAGGACTTCAACAAGGCTCCATCGACCCGAGCAGCCTCAGGTGGGGTTTCCCAACAGTGGCTGCCAGCCCATGGCCTAGGGGCTTAAACAGTCTGATCCTTAAACAGCCCTGCCTCCAGCAGAACCAGATTCATGGCTGGATGTCCCATGGCTGGATGTCCCAAGATGACCCTGGACCTGAGTGCACCTCACCTCATATGGTGGTCCCCATGCCAGTGCTGTTCCCCACCTGGCTCTGGCAAGGTTTCCTGGCCTGTTGCCTGTTTGATGAGGCAAAGCCCTGCCTGGGCTGCGGCCACAGCCTGGCTTACATTGTGGAGCAGCCCCCTGCACCCTGACAGGAAGAAAAATGGAACGAAGGACATGCAGTAAGTGCTCTGCACAACACCCCCTCTGTGTCAAAGGAAATACAAAGTTTTATGCAGATCTTTAGGGACATTCTTTAAATATTCACGCAAGATAGCCTGGATCTGAGGTCTGGATGAAGATCCAAAAGCTAATGATTTCATTTTCCAGTCTGGAGATGATATCTCTTGGAATATCAGGTTAGAAAGACCAGAACAATATTCATGTTTCATGCAGCACTAATTCTTAATGATTTCACCATGATTCTGGCTCTTGAAAAATTTATTTTTGTCAGTTTTCTAAATAGTAGGTGTTTGTAATGGTGTCCTTACAGATGTCCAGCAGCTGATAAAATGTGATTCATAATTACAACGACGTTGCACCTACTTCATCAGAACAGCAGCTAGAAAAGAAGTTTCCTCCTGTGATTCAAGAGTTATCACTTCTATCCCAAGGCATAAAATTATCTTCCTCAGCCCTTATCATTTTATGGTAACTGCAGATGATTCACCATTTATGACAATGTCATGTTTACCTATCAAATTTATCAGATTTTTAAAGGTAAACAACTCTGTCATTCTCTTTGCCATCCTATTTCTTTTGCACATTACTTACTCAAAAAGAAGAGTTATTTTCTGTTCCTTCTTTATTTAAATAGAAAATCTGATACTGAATTGTGAACAAATTACTGAATTACTTCACAGTTTTGTGGAATTTTCTGTTGTTTTCTCTCTACATCTGCTGAAAACGAAAGCCTACAGCAGAATATGATGAGTTTGTATTAGAACCATGCTCTAGACCTGTTATTTCTTCATTTATGCTCCCATCCTTGACATTAATTAGGTGTTTAAAAGGTCTTAAGTAGAGGATAGATATCAAGTATCCAATAACTTTTCATTGTGCTAAAGCACAGTATTTGATTTCAGAGCATGTGTATACATATACATATTTTTATATATATATATATAAATATAAAAGACGATTACATGTCATGTACTCATATGCCAAAAACATGGTGGTCAAAACCTTTTGGTTGCAAAATACAAAAAATAATGTACTACATGTTTTAATGTTAATAAAAACATTGTTAATGCATAAAGCTAGTAGGTGTCTCATTCTTTCCATGGAGTGGTCACCAGAGTGGGATAATTGGGACAATAGATAGTACTCTAATTCACCCAAGAAACTCTCTAACTTTCTCTAAGGAATTATTTCACAACCTATAAAAATTTTGAACTTTAATTTTTCTTCTACACACTTGATTGTTCAGTCTATAAAATTCTGGCTGAGTAAGGAAGGATAGTGGAAAGAGCAATATTTATTGAAGTTAAAAATCCCAGAAAAGGATCTCAGATGTGTCTCACCAAATATTATTAAGTTATTCATAAGCATTCACCATGTGGTAGACTAATTTCACATCTAAAAAAGAATAAAGATCTTAAGTGGAATACCAGGAGGGAAAAAAGGTACCTCCTGTAATTCAGCCACAGCTTCACTAGAGTAATATCTCATAAAATGAGAAAAAAAGAACAAAATAACCTAGAAAAGATTGATAGCTATAGATGAAGCCATATTCACTGAGTTACAGTGGCTACATAAGTTATAAATGGCAGAGCTATGAAGGAATGAAGCAGTTATTGTAACTATAAAAACTCCGCTACCATTACAAGACACTTATTTTGTTTGTTCGCTATGTATAAAGTGTAATTTTAAGGAGAGTTTTATTGTCTACCATTATTCAGCGGCATTAAAAAAGGAACTATCTGTGAATAGAAGTGTGTCATGAATGCTCATTAGCCCATAAGTGCATTCCTAGAATGATGCACCTAGAATGGATTAAATAGATGTTTTTCTTCATCTGTTTATTCTGAAATACTGAGAGTAGGTAGGAAAATTCTTTTGCGATACTGCAGCTTTTCTGTAACCCATTCCTTAAATATTAGATACAGTCAAGAAAGAAAATAGGACTAAACTTATGAAGGTCCATTTTTTATAAAAAGTAAAATGTTTCTCTTACAACTTATGTTTTTATTGAAGAATAAATGTATCACTCATATTGTCTCCCAGGCTTTTAAAAATCTTCTCCTCCTGTGTTATGTAAACTGTGTGACAGAAGTGTGGGAGAGCAATATCCAAGCTGGTTCAGGCATGTCCCAGCAGTGGCACAGGGAATGCCACGCAGCATTCACTGACATACTGGGAATACAAGTTACATCAGGTTATCTCTCTGCAGAACACCACCAATCATCCAATGCTGAGATTACTTACATGCAGTAGTGTATACACCTTTTGAACCTTCTTTCTTTGTTGTAGGATTCTTTCAACTTCTCCTTCACTGTGCAGGGGAAAAAAGGGATCGATTCTGACAAATCGCTGATTGATGCTGCTATTACTAGGATGCTGACGGGGAACTTCAGATGTGAAGGTTAACTGACCACTAACTTTGTCTATGAAATCTAATGTTTCAGTCTATGTATTTATGTATTTTTAGTTTTTTGCTGGAACAAGGAATAGTTTTTCTGGTGAATAACATTTTATATTTACCTTTTTTTTATACATTTTTATGACAGAAAAAATAAATACTGAATGTATGAAGTTCTTGCAACCTGAATACTTTTTGAGTTGGAGAAAAAAAAGTACTTGGTACTAACACTGGACCTTAAGAGTTCAAAGCCAGTGCCCTATTCACTGAATCTCTCAGCCTTTTAGCATGCTTCTTCATATTGCATGTATATGCTTGATTGACTGCACAGCCACAGAGTTTTAAATGCCTGACTAAAATGGGATCCTCAGAGGGAGGGCACAGCACTGAGGGTTTTATTGCCTGGATACTCATATTCACTGCTCTAGTCAGATTGGGAATATTTTATTTTATCACATCGTTCAATATTTCATAATATTTGTATTTTATATGTTCACAGGAGCTCTTATATTGATTTCAGTTGCACCTTGAAGCATCCTTGTTATTTTAGTAATTAAATTGCCATAGTCTCAAGTTAGGTACTCAGTGCTTAATTTTCACTCAGTGTTTGTGAAACCTTTGCTTATATGCCAAGAACTTCAGGTATATTATCTCAGGAATTTGACTTTTTTCATTTCCTGGGTCTTTTATTTTTTTTTTTAATTTCTAACCTAAAAGTAAGAGCAATAGTGCAATATAAGAAAGCACATGCCCTTAGAAACTCCAATGAATTAGTGTTCAGCCAAGAAATAACTGGAAGAGGACATGAGAACCAGCTAAGAGAATGTACTGCAGGAGAAAACTTTCATGATTGTGATGAATCTTCAAAGTTCATCTCAAAAGTTAACTATACCTGGTGGATCTTCGGACTTGGCTTGAGAGGACATGTCAATACTCAAGAGCTTAGTGTAGTGACTGAAAGTAATAGCTCACAAGGGAAATCTCAGGTAGTGGTTATATAACATTTTACTTCAGACTTCAAATCTGATGTTTTCTTGTACGGTACACACAATATTTACATTAATGTGACAAGACTAAGTCTGAGCTCTACCTAAAGCTGTTAAGCATTTTGAGAAAGCATGCTGCCCAAATTATTTGTGGTAATATTTCCAACATACTTCATGTACAAGAAATAAATTTTCACCTCATTGTGAATACACCAGCATATTTTTATTCCATTTTACTCTGCCTGTTGGTGACCTTGTCTTCCTAGATAAGTAATATGATAATTCTATTTTAGTTTATAGACATTTTTAAAATCTATAGCCATTTCCATTTTCTACATTTTTGGGTTTTGGCTTTTTTTTTTTTTTTCAGATAACCAGGGGCACATAAAACCAGTGAAAAAAAAAGTGATAGAAGTCCTTCTACAATCAGTAACCACTGATTAATACACTCCTTGAGAAGCCAGCTCTTGTTTTGTAAACATCATCATCATCACAAACCCCAGTACCTCACTTAATCTGTAATAGAGGGGTTTCTGAGGATGTGAAAATGTGCTATAATTTCTGTTCTGGTGTAGATTCCTCCTTATTTATGCTATTTTATTCTTGACAACTAGTTCATAAATGCCATCAGCTGAAAGTGGATTTATTATTCTCTGCAAAAGCCACATCTTGTTTTTTGAACTTTCCACTCTGACAGAGTATTTCTTTACTACTGGATTTTTATAAATTTTTATAGATCCTTTCTAGACAGGTGGGATGTCTCTATTATGCCCACAGGAAACAAATCCTAGAACATTAATCCACAGGCTTCAGAGCAATGCGAGCATGCGAGGTTTAAGTAGGATTATTTTACGTGAACATTTCTTATGGCTAAACTTGTGGGAGTTTCTTCTTATGACTCTGTCTTATCTGACTGACTCACTATCTGTCTGTTATGGCAACAGAAAAAAATG
>NW_005054565.1:303413-350319 GCF_000277835.1 Geospiza fortis | reverse complement strand
ATAAAATAACAAATTTATTCCTATACTCCTGTACTCTTGTCATTAATATCCATATTTTCCAAAGAATCACCTTAGGTGCAGTTTTGTACTTGCAGTCAATAAAGTCTGCAATTTAAATAAATAGATATCCACATGAAAGATACAATTTGTGCAAGTATATATTCTTGGCTTTACCTGTAGGCACAAAACTATGCCTGCAAAATGGAAACCTGGGTTGACATAATTTAAAATACTTTGTAGAAATTAAATTATTGCACCTAACTTAAAAAGAAAACTTGAGGACTTAGATGTGTTCAGGTCACAAGGTGCAGAAAGCAGAGGTGGAGAAAGGAAGGATAATCTCCATTTCTAAATAGGGAGACAGCTGCCACAGGAAATTGCAAGCGTAATTTGGACAAGGATTTTAAATAAATCTATTAAATCAGAAGAGGTAGCAATCACACATTTGCTAAGCTGTCAATCCTATCTTTTCTATTTTCTAATGGTATAAAAACCTGTGTAGCTAAGATGTGTAAAGATTTTGGATCAGAAGCGATCAAGAAAACGTAATCAAATGGACAGTTGAAGGAACACAAGCAAAAATGAAACCTGTAACCTCATGAAATTTCTTTCATATAAATATTTTAGGGAAGAAAAATATAGAAGATAATTATGTTTCAAATTAATGTTTGACATAATATTACACAGGAGGAATATTTAAAAAATAATATTATGAAAATCTAGAAATAAAGACTTAAAAAGATGGTGAAAAAGTGGTGAAAAAGTGATGAAAATGAGGTTCTAGGGAAAAGCAATAGGACCGAAGGAATTTCTTTGATGAAATCATCAAGAATGGTTGTTTGGTGTATTTAATATTCAAAGTGATAAATACAAATAGTTGAAGTTTGCTGTGCAAAAATATAAACAATAACTCTGGTGAGGAGTAGAACAACAGCAGAGGATGGGATTACTATGTACAAAGCACTGGAACAGTTTATATTAGAAACTGGAAGATAATTTAGTGTATAAGGTCAGATTATTGAATAAGGTTATGCTATTAGAGCCTAAAATCACTTTTCTCAACTGTTCTCATTTACAGAGCGAGAAAAAAATTATATGTCTCAAGTGTAAATGAGAAAGAAGACAAAAACCTGAATATTATTAGCTTTTTATGAGATGGTCACTGTTGAAATTAAACTTAAATAGAAGGGGTTTATCAGATAAAATAATTGCTATACAGAAATTCTCATTGATAAAATTATTCTGGCTATGTGTGTTCAGTGAAGATTGATTCACATTGAAATACTTGTAATTTTGTATGGACTGAAATAGAGTTCTATGGAAAATTTGTTTTCTGGAATGGTTTCAGAATGACTTAAAATAAATTTCTTTATTTTTCTTAGTGTGTTATTCTGTTGCTTTTTTATATAATTCACTACTGAGGTATGGTGCTTCAAACGCACAATGTATTCTCCTGCATCAGACTTATCAATTTCATATATGGGTGAACTTCAATAGTAGCTTGGTTTCCAGATAATTTCTGGACAAAATCCTCATGATATTTGTAACTTCCACAATTTTTTCAACTGGGGAAAATATAAGCATTAATCAAAATTTTAATTTAATTAATTTAATTATTATTAAGAAGGACTCAGTAAAATACAATCTGAAGCTGAGAAAACCTCAAATTTTAAAACTTCCTGGCCAACAAAGAAAAAACATTTAAGCCAAGAGTTAGTATTACCCTCAGAAAACCCTACTATTGAAATGCTACCTGATAGGCTCACTGCATTATTTAATTACACTTCACAGAGCTGAATCATCTGGTAGCATAAACAGACATGCTGGCTCTTCAAGTTCCATCCTACAGTGAGGTAGATGGCCCTATAATTTATTCCAAGATTAATTTAAAATTGTTGCACTTTACTGTGTAGTTCCTACTGTTTCTGCTGCAATCTGTTCCAGAAGTGTCATCATTCAAGAGACTGAAAATTTTTGTCTGAAGTCCAGCCTAAATTATTAATGGCCAGGTTGTGCTCATTTGCCAACATTGTCTTTTTTGCTTGAGCTACTCTTACTCTGTATTTTCCTTCTTGTGAGGTGACAGTGTGGGTTTTGTTTGTTTTCTTGGTTTGGCTTTGAATGTGGTTTTGCCCTACAAGGCAAGTTTCTCAAATCTCTTCTATTAAAAACCCTGCTTTCTCCTCTTGCCAGATGTATGACAAGATATTCTCTATCTCTTCAACAGAATAAAATATGACTTTTCTCACCAGGTTAAAATAATTTCAGTAACAGAGGTCACAGATAAATGTGACATATATTTAAAACACAGAACCTGAAGAAATGTTAACCAGTATTTATTCATATTCTTATCATGTAGAAAATATAATGCTTTTGCTTATAACATGAAAAAAAATCCACACTAAATGGGACACACTGACCCTTTCTTTTGTTGTATTAGCTAGAAAAACAGTTTTTTGTCACCACAGTGACAATATATATGTATATGTCAAGATAGTTACCTTACCTTTTGTTACCTTACCTTACTCTTACCCTGTTGCTGAGACCATATTTATGTTTATCTTAAGGCCATGTTTTATTTTGTAAAACTGATCTTTCATCTGCAAATGCAAATGTCAGAGAAGGAGCCCCAAATGGGAGAACTCCTTCCTCAACACAGGCATACAGGAAAAAAACTCAGTGTTTTCCTTGAGTCCTGCAAAATCCTGTGATGCTCTTGTGCATTTAACTTGTCCCAGGACACTGCAAGCAGCTCTCCATGCCTGTCATATCCAGGCTACGGACCGTCTGTGGCATTGCAATGTTGGCCTGTTATCCCTTTGGATTCTTTGGCCAGCAATGCATTTAGAGATATCAGCCTGACCAGCACTAATGACCAGAGAGTAGAAAATGGCTGGAAGGAGCAGCAGGGATTTTCAGACAAGCAGGAAAAGGAATCACCTGGGTAGAAGCATCTTATTCCCAAAACATAGGCACTGTCTGTTTTCTTCCAGATCATTTGGTTTCCTCATCACATGAAAGATGGCCCAGCCACTGGTACCACCTCATCCTGCTCATCCACTGCCCCTTCTTCTTTATCCTTTCATCAAGTAACAGTCCCAGAGGACTGGCTCACTGAAGTGGCACAATTCTAAACAGTGGGACCACATCTCTGTTTATATTACAGAAGAAAACTCTGTTAGAATTCAGATGGGGGCTGTTTAACATAACCATTTACAGACTGAAGAGCTCTGAGTGTGGGACCCCAGGACCTCCTGCTTCATACAGTTATAATGTCAGGGTGTTTGAAATATTTCTGTTCTTTGATTTACACATCAGTTCAACTGGATGCCTTCAAGTTCAGAAGTTCAGACATAGATGTATTTACACAAGAAATGCCATGGGATTCAATTGCCAAGACTGTGTAGGCAAAATTTGAAAGCCTTGCAGCCACTAACATAAAGCAGAGGCAATAGAGGTACAGACAGTTTCAAAAAAGAAAACTAAATATAGGTAACTTGTAGCCTGCACTAATGATCTAGACATTGATCATACTTCTGTCCTTACCAGTCTTCAGAGGATCAGTCCCTACCCACTTAAAAAGAAGAACAACTACTATTAAAGAAAAAAAGCCCCAAATAATTTTATTTCATACCATTGACTTCCTCTAGTGTAAAACAAATATGCAAGGGAGAGCTACATCTTCCTATTAGAGAGACTTCCTAGGGCTCTGTGGTCAGGAAGTTCTGTCTGTAGTAGATACAGTGTGGTTTTCCTTTTAGGTAATTCCAGGACATCAATTATTGAGTGGAAAAAAATATGGAATTGTATCACTAAATTTAAATTCCTAAAAATTGTTACTGATAGTACTGCTGAGTACAAGGAAATAATAAAGTTGCTTATAACACTAACTAGATTTTTTTATTTCATAAGTTTCTTTCCCAGGAAGAAAGTTTTATTTAATAACTAACAGCACACTGCCTGTCGCGTCTTGTTATGGTCATTATTATATGGCACTTATCTGCAAAATTAAAAAGCCTATAACTAAGAGCATGCAAACTGAATTCACAGCTAATAGCCTCTATTTTTGATACTTAAAGTTCTGAATTACAAATGAAATCATGGGTAAAAAGTGATGTTTCATTTTCATTTAACAACATTCCTCCAGCACTCATGAGATTCATAAGAAATTAGATGCTATCCAAAAAGCTAGGATTTGTAATAATGGCCAAGATATTATGAGGATTAGAGGAACTTGAATGAACAATCCCTTAGCTCATAAAAGAAAATGATAAAGGATAAAAGGTAGCATTAACTATTCAGTGGTCTTGGCCATCGACTCTACTGCAGCTACACCAAATTAAAAGCAAGTCTTTTGATCACTTATATAAATAAAAAAACCTCTCAAATTAGACAACAGCATGAAACCAAGAGCCTTAAGGTCCAACAACCAGAATGTTATTTGAAATAAAGCAATTAATTGTGCATTTAATTTTTTTCATTACATTGTCCTGTGTAGACATCATTTATTAACAATTTTGCTTCTATGTATTTCCAGAGCATTTTAAGATTATTGTTTTTTTTAGTGAAGGCTTATGCAAGATTTGGGGAAATACATTGGTCACAAAGCAAAGTCTCACAAAGGATAAGTTAAATCTTTGAAAAGTATAGTTAAGCTATGCCTCCAAGTTTTACACCAACCATGACTTCATCCCACTTCACTAAAAGTAATGTTAGTAACACTTCAAATTAGTTGAAGCGTGGAATAGTGACTGAAATCCTGTGCTCTGCTATCAAAATTTATAATATATTGTAGCATACTGCAATTAAACTTGTATTGCCTTAAATCAGAAGAGATCCAGGGACTACTTGTTTCTCTGCCTGAGAGTGATTCATAAGGCAGCAGAACCCAGCTCTTTGTGACTTCTGCATAAAATGGAGCTAAAAAAAAGTAAATTAATGATGAAAAAATATTCTTTCTAGAGGTCTGCGGAGAACCTTCAGTCCAGGACTTCAGCTGGAACCTTATAGGCTAGTACAGGAATAGTTATAATTTGATTGTAATAAATATTTATCAGATTTTTTAAAAGTCCTGGTTCCCATTGTCTGTCTATAAATATATCAGTAAACTGAAGCTCATAGGAATTTTTCTTTTAGAAAGTATGGAAAAAAATTACAGAAATGTTCAAAGCCATTGGAAATATTTGATATTATATTTGCGTATTAGCAAAATGGCTATACCAATTAGATATTTATTCCCAAACAGAAACAGTAGGTAAAAAAACAAAACCTTTATCATAAGTAAAACTTTCTGTTGACTCAGAAACCATTACCTGCTACAGCAGCTCTGAATTGTCAAGTATATCATGTAGCTGAAAAGGTCGTCTATCCCCGAGGAGCAGGCACATAATTTCTGGATAAGGAACCAGACAAATCCTTAACAACAACAGCAAAGTAAAATCTTACAAAAAGGAACTAACATGTTCTCTTTGGACAAAGCTTCTTCAAAAACTTAAATACATAGACTATTAACAACAGTTATTTTTTGATTTCTGTCTGCTGATGGAAAGAAAAATCAAAATACCAGACACATGATATGATATGATATGATATGCTAAACATATCTTGGATGGATGGATGGATGGATGGATAGATGGATGGATGGATGGATGGATGGATGGATGGATGATGGACAAAGAGATGCAGCTGAAAGACACAGAGAAAGAGGGGTGCTTACCTTCTACATACAGTACTTATAGATTCCCTGTGACATACTATCATCATTACTTGTCACTTTAAATGAATTTCAAATGTTTACATGCCTTTTTGTTTGGATATCATCACTCAATAAAGCCTTGTTCTCGTGGGTTATCCATGTCAGGAGCAACATTCAAACATAGAGTCCAATATGCAAAGAAAAGGCAATGAACAAAAGAACAAACTGGCAACAAGCTACTGTTTGGGGCTCCTTTCTGCAAATTTTGATTTTTTTTTACTTCATTAACTGAACTGAAGTGGCTGAGGGAAGACTACTTCCCTGTAGTGTTTGTTGCCTTTCTCCTAAGTGACAAGTAAGGACTCGTGAGCCAATGAGGTGCTGAGTGCAATAAAACACAAAACCTTTCCAAACAGTGTTAAAATGATAATATAAAAACAAGTCTTTAATTGAAAGCTTTCAGGTGCACTATATATATATAACTATAGTTTATATAACTCCTTTTTATAGTTTTATATATATAGTTTGTATATAACTATATGCACAAATGATAAATTATTTCTACAATTGTTATAAGGTTACTTATATGATATATCTAACAAATATTGTCCAATTAGTTGGTTAGGTAATTTCCCCCAGGTTCTGCTCTCCATGGGAGTTGTTCCAGGGACTTTGTACCACTGCTTGTTATGTCTTCTAAGTTCTAGCAGAATACAAAATGTCCTCGTTGGGCTTCTTCTTCTTAAGAATAAGACCAAACAGAATTCCAAGTGTGCATTAGAAGGGTGAGCTTATTATTCTAAAATCTAACAGAAAGGGTAGAAAAAATACCAGGAGCTTTATAACTATGTATTAACAGTCTACAAAACTACAAAAATATATTAAATGTGTCTTAAAAGATAAAAACTCTTTAGGCATCAGAAGAACCCTGGGAGAACGGCATAGTGTTAGTACTGTCTGGAAAAACAGGAAAATGTTGTATGGTATTTCTTTCAGCAACATTGCTCTAATTGTTGAAAAGACAGCTGATGGGTAGATATAACTTTGTTGTGGGGGAGCCCTGGTAAATGTAGCTGTTGACTCACATCCCTGGCAGAGGGATGGGGTAAAGTGAAATATATTAATATTGTAATATAAAATATAGAAACAAAAAAAAGGGTAAAAGTGAGAAAATTTGTGCATTGAGATAAAGACAGTTTATTAGGTAAATCAAAAGTTACATGCACAAGAAAAGTAAGTGAGGAGTTAATTCACTAATTTCCATGGGCAGGTACATGTTTAGCCATTTCCAGAAAAGCAGGACCTCATCACACATAACAGATACGTGTGAAGACAAACACTGTAACTCTGAAAATCCCCCCTTCCTCCTTATTCCCCACAACTCTGCTTGCTGAGCACAATGCCATACGGTATGGAATATCCCTGTGGCCAGTTTGGGTCAGCTGTCCCAGCTGTGTCCCCTCCCAGATTCCTCTGCATCCTCAGTCTACTCCCTGAAGGTGCGCAGTGTGAAACATAAAGACCTTGACTCTATGTAAGCATCACTCAGCAATGTGTTATCAGCACTGTTTTTGCCACAGATCATAACACAGCAATGCATGAGCTGCCATGAAGAAAATTAAGTCACTCCCATCCAAAAAAAGTATATAATAATATATATACATGCAGAGAGAAGCAGTGAGTTATGCAGACACATTTTTTTTCACTTCAATCTTTCTTGCACTTGGGCTAAACTGAAATGGGAAGGAAGACTCTATTGAAAAGGCAAAGTACCTATACCTATAGTGAATGATTTAATATTTCTATGGAATAATGTTTCATAAAAGAAAGTTGGGGAGGAAAAACAATACAGTGACAATGAGGAATTTTTACAATAGAGGACTAAAGTAACCTTGCTTATAACTGTTAAAAACTTAAAAAGTCTGTTCTACCTTGAGACTGCTAAGACATACACCTTCAACAGAGAGAACTGCATATGGTATTTTTGGCAGTAACGTCCTGATGTTCAATATACGCTCCAACAGAAACCTACATCCATATGCTGCTCACAGAGACTCTTAAATAAATACTTAGAAATTACCGAGATGGGTATAGTAACAGAACATGAAATGCACAAGTATTTTAAAATTTGATTGCTCAAATGTCATTTATGGCAGTGACATCTGTCAGCTTCTCTCTGGTGCTGCACAGCCCATATCTTACTGATGTGAAAGATCAGTGTGTTTAGTGACTGGAGAATGTATTTCATGTGAGGTTGCAGATGGCAATATAGAACTCACAGACAAAAATCTCCAAATGGGCACAAAAGGAAGCACAAAACAGAGGCCAGCTGACAGATAAGGCCCTCAAAACTGTAGATAGTCTACATAGTCCCAGACCACAAAGGCTGTAAAACCAGTTTATTGATCTCACAGAACAAATATTGAAACAGGGTGGAAAAAGCCCAACCAATTTAATCCAAGAGTGTTAAGGGAAGGGTTTGGGGAATTTATTTAACAGAAAAAACTGAGAGAAAGAATTTCCACTGACCTGAGTAGAACTTAGTTGGAACAACATACATGATTGCACGTAGGATAGGATCTATGAATTTTATAAGAAAAAAAAATGTGTTCCAACAAGTGCTGATAGTATTTTACACAGAGAAATATATTCAGAATATTTCACTAAATAGTCATTCATAGGTATGTGCATCTTAAGTAATAAGAAGAGATAGTGACTTTTGCTGATTAACTCTTCAAGAAAGTAAAGTAGAACAAGGATGCTTCACTTCTAGCACATACAAATTTCATATTATAACCAGAAAGAATTTTAAAGAAGATGCTAGGCGGGGTAGAAGGTGAGCAGTGAAAGGAGTAGAAATAGCTGGTGAAGGGAAGCAAGGGAGAAAGCAATGATAGATTTGTAGAACACAAAAAGCTTGGCTTATATTAGTCTGTCATCAGTGAGACACAAAAGAATTCTGCACTGAAGCTCTAAACCCATTCATTGTTAGCTAAAAACCATCCAAATAAATTTATTAAAAAATAGACTGTGAAGATTTTCAAAATGTGTTTTGTCTTCTTTATTCTACTTTATAGAATAAATAAGCCCCATGTTTTTAGGCAAAACACCTCTGTCTGTTCAGCCTGAGTTTGGGAACAATTTTATTTCATTAAAACTGGATTTTTTCCCTTTTTTTACATTCCATATGTGGCTTTTGTAGCAGAGGTTGAGAAAAAATGTTCATCTGTATTAGTCTTTAACCCTGTTCTATATTACCTGCCTGGAGCCAGTACAAAGGTTATTACAGTTGACTTCAATGTACTTTTTGATCAGATCTTGAATTAGGAAAGATTCCTCAATCAGTCTGTAAGAGCAAAATTGCTCAAGGTATAAAACAAATTGTGAAGGTGAAAAATAAAAGGCCAACTGAGGAAAATGGTTGCTAGGTTGGGGAAAAAAAAGGAGTGAAATTAAAAGATCTAGGAAGCTCCAACATGAAAGAAAATCAGCTGGAGATGGAAGATTTGCATCTAATGGCAAGATGAATAATTTACTTATTTCATTTATTTAATATTTATACAACATAAGCATGGGTTTTGTGATTCTTTTGTGCATGAAATTCTTTTAAACAATTCACAATGATAATTTTTTTCATATTTTCAAACAAACTTTTACATTTGTAATATTCTGATTCTGAGGCAGGGAGCAGCGTGTGCAAATTTCCTCTTCAGTACATACTCTGTTACTCAGATTAAGGAAAGTACAAACATATAATCTAACACAGAAAGCACCTTTGAACACAACAAATCTGTGAGATAGTATTACCTGAATTTGTAGGATTATTCTAGGACTGAGACAAATCATATTAAAAGATATTTTGCCCAACAGCACAGAATTTGTCTTAAGATCCAGTAGTATCACCTAGAATGAAATAGAAGCAGATAATTAAGTGCATAGATACTTCTCCAGCTCTTAGGAAATGTTAAGTATAGTAGAAGAGATTCTTTGTAATTAAGATACAAGAAAAATCCCACCTGAGTTTATCATTAAACACTGAATGCAGGTAAAAAAGTCACAGGTTGCAAATTGTGAAATATTAATAGGAAAGTTAAGTAAATACAGCTGTGTTTCACAAAAAGATGGCTTTCAGTGAAGCCTGGGATTTTAGAAGGACATCACACTAGGATAGGAATGCTTCTTTGCTAGGAGAAACTATAGAAGATATAAATAGGAGTACAAAGAAAGCTAAGGTGTTATGTTCTTGAATACGAATATAGAATATATTTTTTGCTTAGAGTACTTCTTGATTTTAAGTATTGCAAAAAACTTTTGTACCAAACCATTTCTCTTTGGTTTATTTAACTACTTTTCTTATCAACCATCTGTATGGTGGTTAGGTGAGAGGGAAAAATTTAATTACTTTATTGATAGAATCATATGATCAGAAAACTATTTAGGTTGCAAAAAGGCCTTTGAGATCACTGAGACTAACTGTAAATCTGACACTACCAAATCTGGATCACCCCTCCTTCCCAAAATATGCTCTCTGCAGGACATTCTTACAGACTAAGACTGAACACCACTGGATCAGTTCTCTCAAACACTTGCTGTGGTCTCTTCCTGATCTAATACAGCTCTTATCCCACAGCTGTCTCCAATTTTTCCCACAACAAAAGATATATGAGAAAGAGCAGCACTAGTGAGAAACTAGTTGCATTTAAAATGTGTGTTATCCCTGTAATTACTGCTGTTCCTTATTATAATCTGGTGCTATTACTGTAATATGGGCAAGCCACGTCACTTTTTTGTCTGTTTTTGGGCAAAAAGTACCTCTATGGGTGACCATCCATAGATGTTCTGCCAGCAATCACCCTTTGGAATTCTGAATTGTCTCTCTTTGGGTGAAATTTCATTATCTATGAAGCTACCTGTTATTTCTACCTATAAGGAAAAAAAATCTCAGATTCTTCCTTGATGGTTTTAGTTTTCAGTACAGAATGCTATAATATTATTTGATTCTATGAATCCTCAGAAGAAGTAAATAAAAGCCTTTAAGTCTTGATTTTTTTTTTCCTGTCTCAAAGGAAGCTGAGATAGTAGAATTTTGCTTTCAGTTTACTCTTAACAGCAGCCAATAGAAAGCAATATATACCTGGAACCTCTCTTCTCTCAAAGTACATGGTGTTCTTTTGCATTTACATTTACTTTCTTTATATACAGTTCATGTTTCAGAGCAGCCCATATTCTACAAATTGATATATTTGGCTCTGATTCCAGAAAACATGCAAACTTGACTCAAATGCTAAACCTATTTTAGACTCCCTTAAGTGCGTTCTTGTGGCCTCTCCATGAATAGAGATGGACTTAAATGCATGCCTGAATCAAGGCCACGGATGCTGGGGTTTTTTTTCGCCTTGGTCTCACTCTGGACAACTTGAGAGCAAGAATTCTCAAAAGGTAAACTGCATGTTTGGCTGCACACATATGCAAAAATACACAGCTGCTGAGCATGAAGATCTTCAAATCAGGATCTTAGATTAAATACTTTGAATCATGTCAGTTTCCATGCTTATCCATTGTTTTATTCAGTGGATTCAATTGATAGAAATCAGAGTATTTACAATGTTCCAGAATTTTTTCTAGACTTGCTCTGTAGAGATAGGGATAGAGGGAACATTGAAGCCATTACTGTCTCAGGGCAGAAAAGCAGGATGGGCTACTGTACTCACTGAACTTGGGCTCTTCTTTATGTATCCAAGGCACTTCCAGATCAATATGCAAAACTGCTTTCATAAACACATCTCCTGTAATAAGAAAGTATGAGAACACATTTGGTATTCCAGCTAGCTGAATTTGAGCAAACAGTGAAGAAAACAGACGAAAGATTCCGCTGAGTAGTGTTGTCCTGAATGTTTATCCAGTTCTCTGAATTTGTGGTAAACAGATTTACATTTACAAAACATCCACTGTCATAACACAGATATATTTTTTCTCTGTAGTAATCATCAGGTCAATATCACAAGTTTAGCCTTTAGACATATTTTTTTTTATGCTATAATTATGATTTCGGTGGGATATATTTATATATGTATCCGGGAGGGAAAAACATTAGGATTAAATGAAATATGTGCATTATATAATGTTAGAGTTTCTTAAAACCGGGAAATACAATTTTATTTATTTACATAATATTCTAGATTAGTCAGATTTCATTTGATTTAATTTATTTTTTTGTTTTTATTTGGTGCCTTTTCTTTGTGGGGGAGGGAGTGGGAGAGGGGAAGGAAACTGGAGAGCAGTGCATGGAATAGCTCAGAGAGGACTTCCACGTCTTTATTTTCACTCCAAAACTCTTTTTTTTTTTTTCCCCAGCATATGCAGTTTTAACAATTCACATGATTTAATGTAATGATTATTTATTTGGAAAATTGGAATCAGAGACTTAAAATATAACAGAAAATTATTTGGAGCAAGCCAAAGAGCTGAGCTGTGGAGCACATAGGCAATAGCACCCTGTATGCCACGGAGCTTGGGCATTCAGCTTTATAATAGTTACAGTGATCCAGGCTAGTGGGGACAGAAAATAAATAGCACCTTTTTCCTTTGTGTGAATCTTCATAGCAAACTGATATTGAAATAAGAACATTTTGCACAACAGTGCAATCTAGACCTATGAACCTAGTGAGGAATGCAAGCACAACATCCATCAGAATCATCAGTGTGAGGAAATCATACCTGGGCTGGGAGACAGAGATACGAATTGGCCAGCAGTGTGAAAATATTCCCTTTTTTAAACTGGCATTTAATAAACACTGGTTCAACACTGTGCAGAGGGAGTTGCTCTATCTGGAACAATACACTTTATTTTAGGGCTTCATTTGATGAAACTGAAGCACATAGAATATTGTTCTATATGCTCCTAATATAGCGCTCCAGTATTCATACTTTGAAAATATTAATAGAAATGTTCCATATTGCATAAATTATATTAGATTAATACAGTCATGCCATAAATCTAGGGTTCTGAATAAAAGCAATATGATTTGACAAAAGAAATCTTACCTGCACAATCTTATGTTGTACCATAAATCTCTGTCAAATAACTGGGGGAAAAAACAAACCAGCAAAATACCCCCAAACTAAAATGACCAAGACTACAAGGAAAATCTGTGTCTTTCTGGAGACAAATGAGGCATGACTGAAGTTCCATTTTTACAGAGTATTTTGATAATGAAAGTAATCAATTGGGTTTAGTCCCTTGATTATAAAGCAAATTTAACAAACACAGAGCATGTGCAAACTCTAACATAAACCATTTCTCTGGAAATAAAGTCACAGAACAACTAAAGATTTTTTAATAATCTAGTATGTTTTATGAAAAAGATAGAGGTTACAAAAAAACCCTCCTGTTGCTCCTAGTAGAGAGAAAAAGGAATTGGCCTTGATGTCAGAGAAAAAGGAATTGGCCTTGATGTCATAGAAAAATGAATAAATATTTAGAACTTGTCGTGACCTTTATATAGCTCTACTATATTACAGCCTACTGTTCAACAGAAAAATATGCTTTTCAACCCTCAGCACAGATTTATTAGGTGCTATAAGATGTGCTCTTCCATCGAAAAGCCAAAAATAGCACATTCATAATGTCACATACTCAAGTCCTTCTGCAGTCTCAGAGGATCTTTCTTATTGCATCTTGGCGAGTAAAAGATTTACAAGCACAACAGAAATGGCCTTTAAAAATCCCAGGTATTAATGGCAGTTTCCTGATAATGGTTTTATTGCCTTCTATTAAGAGCCTTATTACATCAGTCTAATACAATACTGCTGTATTTCTGCTATAATACACTATGATGAATGAGTGCTACCTCTCCCATATTGCATTAACACCATATTAAGTTAATTGAGTGCAGTCATAGCTTAGTATGATGGATGAAATGCACACTATTGTCAGCAATTATGTATGGAAAAGGAAAGTCCATAATTCCTTTATTTTCTCACATTTGTTTTATTGAAGATAGTTATATGCAGTTCTAAAATATTCTAACCCCAGTTTTTGACACTGCTTTACATTTATTAGAGAGTTTTAAAAAAATTAATAAAAAAGCAAGTGCCAAAGTTTTCATATAGAGACAAAAACCAGAGCTTTTCCTCATGTTGTTGGGCAGTTTGATCATCATGCTGTGAGCAGAACTTTCTATTTCTGATCTCAGTGGCTACCAACCTATGATATTGGTGTTATTGGCTGGAAATAAAAAAAAAAAAAGAAGTGAGATTTCTAATTTCTTTTCTTCACTTACTTCTCCTTCATATTTTTCCCCCTCATGAGAAGACAGCATCAGACAAAGATATTGTAAGTAAGTCAGGAAGACTAATTCATACCCAGAGAAACCAACAATGCAGCTTTCCCAAGTTATAATGGCATTGTGCCACACACTATAATGTACTACTCTGGTTTGTAGGTTTTTTCCCTTGATTTCTGAAAAAAAATGAAAATTTTTTAGTCCTGGCACTTACATAATGGACATGGAGGCCATTTGTGCAATGTGCTAATGATAAACATGTGACAGTGGTAAGCTTTAAGACTAAAGACTAAGGAATTTCTGGTGAAAAATGTATATTCACACGGATGGAGAAGTTACCTTTCTGGGCTCTCAGTAATTCCTTCATTCACCATGTTGAATGAGCTTCTGCATGTAATGGAGAAAAATTTCGTGAAGCTGTAGTAGAACAGGCAGCTTTTACTAATGTCTGTGCTTAATTTCAAAGGCGCATCTTCAATAGGAGCACTCGTAGTTCAAGATAATATCCCTTTCACACAGTCTACTGACATTAGGGTCAGAGTACAAGAAATTACATAAAACATAGGCAATCATTTGCATTCAGGTACAATTTATGAATTACATTTGATTTTGTTTACATTGGAATTAAGAATTTGCTCAGAAAGCAGATTTCAAAATCACACAACACAGCACATGTAGAATCTAGACCTGAATAAGTTTATATCATTTGGAATATAGATCCATTTTGTAAAAGTTATATAAGAAACCATCTTATCAATCAGCTGGTCAAAAATAGCAGATGGAGAAATAACAATATGCATAAATATTTATATATTGAAAAAAAACCAAGCCTGTCAAACATTTTGACTTCATTCAGCCAAAAATTTGACATTTGCTGTGTTCAGCATCAGATATAAATACTTTCAAAATTATAAAGATTTAAGACCATACTTAGTTGTTTTTTTTAATAAAAGCATGTTTTCAATTATTTGATATAAAGCATTTCAGTATTCAATTTGGAATAATTTAAAAAGTAAGAATGGCTACTCATGCATAATGAATAAATTCACAGTTATGTATATGCTAAATGAGGAAAAACTTCCAAGTGTACCAACTAGATGACTCATTATGTAGTATGCTTTCTACAGTTTTCTGAAGGAAGAAAAGGAACCTTTTGAAAATACATTTTTACTATTATAATAACTTTGAGATTTTATACTTAAACAGAACATAACAATGTCTAGATTCTATTCAAGCCAGGAACTGCTAAGCATTCGAAGTGAAGGCTCTCAAAGAATAATCTGCATTCATTTTACAAAATGTTAGTTTGTTATCATGATACATTCCCTCTATCATGAAATTTGTTCTCCCACTAATATTTTGTAGCTAGTATTTAATCTTATATGACTATGAATGGAGAATTATTACAAATCATAAAGAAAGTTGTTTAACCATGATGATTTAGTGAGAAGAGCTAGTGGATAGCAAATACCAAAAGATATAAATTATTTTTGTGAAGATTAGACCTTTCCTGGGAGGCAATATGACTTGGACGCACAGCTCTAATCCCAGCACTGCATTCGATTTCAGGGTTGCTTTTCTGAAAAGTGCATTGAAAGGCAGGCTGAAAAAAAACCCAAACAATACAATAAAGAGATTCCTACCAGAACAAAACGCTTTGTGTAATACACTGTTCTCCCTTTGGGTAGAGATTCAGAATAAGAATGCATTGAAAATTTGAAAAATGTCAGATATTTCAGTAAATGCACTACTGACAATTACATGTAAGATTTAAGAATATATATACTGGACCAGGGTATTGCAGCCATGACATTTTATTTCAGTCTGTACCAGTTCACTGAAGCCTGTAGACCTCCATCTCCAACTATACTTATCTTCATAAGACATCTTGTGCTCTTTTTAATCTTAAATTGTCAAATTTTTTGTCAGTAACAAGATAAACATAGTCAAGTAAGCAGCATGAGAAATAAATGTCATCAAAATTTACAATATTAGAACTTAAAGACTAAGGTTAGTACCACAAAAACTGTCAGAAACAACCTGCAGCCAGATTTCCTATAAATAGACTTAGTCTTGGAGTGCCCTATCATATTTCTAGGCACTTTTAGACAGCAGGTAAAAAGGCAATAAATGCATTCTAACAACAATAAGCAAATTCTTAAAAATCATTATTTTATGTAGAAATAAAATGTAGACTAGAAGGATGAGAGAAGGATAAAAAGTTTCAGTCACACAGATGGAGTCCATGAGCATTTTTTGAAACCATGGTAAAACTGTTTCCTGCCTGGACCTCATAACCTGTGTCTAATTATTAACCTAATTCTGTTCAGTGTAGATTCACAGTGCATGCTTTGGAAATTGGCATCTTCAGTATAAGTAACTGATGTTAAAATACTTGTCTTACACATTTTTGGGTTGGTAGAAATGATATTGCACCGAGATATTACCAACTGGACCATAGCACAATTTCTTACTATTCTTAAACCTAGTCCTATTAGGTTTAACTAGCCTTTCTGTTTTAAATCAGAAAATAATTCAAGTCAGAACATGATTTTGACCCCTTCTAGTATTCACAAAGGATCTTATTTCCCATTTGGCAATGTTTAACAAAGTCAAGAAGTTAGAGCAATGACTCTGACAGACCATGACACGTCACAGATAAGACTGGAGTCATTTTACCTTATTTATTTTATCAAGATGCTAATACTTAACTAGCGTGTTAACTTTTTGAAGACTAGATTTATTAGACAGTGGGCATTTAAAAAGTTTGGGAAAAAGGCACTCAATTTTATCAGTCACTCAACCCTCTGACAATATTGAGGGCTTCAATAACAACATAGTTTTGGAAAAATCACTTTCTTTATTATAAGAAGTCTCAGAAAGACGCCCACACTGAAGAATGCTGGTATGTTCAGAGACAAGCTTTCAAAAATACGTTTTACATGTTCCTTAACTATAGTTACATTAGTGATATACAGTACTGTATGTAACTTTCACAACAGTTGCACACTTCAACAATGCCAATCCTTGAAACCTGTGGTAGTGCCCAGAGCCATCTATATTCAGTAGCACTAAGCCCTATAGTGGTGCTATGCATTGCCAATCTACAGACAGAAAGCGAACACACATCATGTGAGAATATTGCTACAGCTGAATCAGAAGCATTCTGAATCCCAAGGGATGCAGGAAACTAGTAGGTGAGAAAAGAGGTGGCTCCAGTTAGCTCATCTATATTAGTTTCCAGTCTCAGAGGGATCTGTTCTGACATGTGTAGCTTTATAAGACAAGGATGGATCTGTCATCCATTTTGTGGCCTTCCAATGAGAAAATGAAGTGCAAAACTGACTTGAAGATCATCTGGTATAGGTAGTAACCATCCTGTCACTTCTGTTAGTATATGGACATGTGCTTCATGAACTCCTATTTTGCTCACGTCAGCTGAGTTAAAATTCAGAGAATATTTCACTTGTTATCATGCACAAATCACTGTCATCTTTCAGAACTGGTAACGGAGGAGTCATACAATGTTTTCAAATGCAATGTGACTGTTGAGAATTCAGAAGCTTAGACTTTATTGTAAACACTCTTTTAAGGCCCAGCATTATTGATCAACATTTTAGGTAGGGCACTGAATAGAAAATATGCTTTTCTTTGTTTCTTTACCTCTATTGGTGAAAAATAATTAAAGGAATTTTGTCTGAACATTCCAAACACTTTATTCCTTTTTTCATTTTATGCAAATCTGCACCAAAATTTCTATATCACTCTTTCTAATGTGGAGTTAATTTTCTTTAAAAGTACTCGCATCTATAAGTTTTAAAATTTTGCTTTATTTAAAGTAAAGAACATAAAGGCTAAGATCTACATCAACATTCTGTGCAAATACTTAGGAGTGCAGGAAAACATTAAAAGAATGTCCCTCAACCACACAGCTTTCATAAGAATGGTATTCTAAAAAATTATATTACAGTGTCTACAACTTATAGAAGATTCATTTATTCTCAATAAGAAATATGCCAATTGTCCTTCTGGCAGAGTATGCCAAATTAAATGAAGGAATTTTAAAGATAAATAAATAAATAAAAAATATAAGATAAATAAGTTTTACTCCTTTACTCCAGTTTTGCATCTTGCATTAATGGCAGCTCACCCTAAAAATGAGCAAGTGGTTTGCTCTGCCTTTTGCCTCCAGAGACTGGATGTGATGATACAGCTGTAAAATTTCCTGAGTGTTTTCCAGAAACTGTGTCTGTAGAGAGGTGAAGGGACATTTGAGGTCTCCTGAATACCACAGTATGAGCTCTTCTCCAGAGTGCACCTCCCCCTTTAAGGGCTGTGTGAATCACACTCTGAAAAGCAGGGCAGCTTCCCTCCTCTTGGAATATAGCTGTGACTTAATTTTGATAAAGCTTTTGCTATGTTCACCTTTACTGATTTACACAGTATAATTCAATTTCTGATTGAGCCATGACAATTTGGAGTTGAAAAAGCAGGAAAAATATCTTTGAAAACTCATTAATTGAATATGTCTCTTTGGAATATTGCCAGTATTAATATGCAGTTTTAAGTTCTCTCTGGCGTTTAAATTCATTTGACTTACTTTTATTCTTCTGGAGAAGTTCTTTTCAATCTGAAATATACTCAATGAGGTCTCTTTTTCAGTGAAATTTTGTATACAGAGTTAACTGCCAGTAACAGGTATTTTCAAAGACCACAGATGACACATGGAAAACTTCAACAATAATTTCATGCAGAGTTATATAGGATATATACAGTGCACTTTGTGCAATTCTCTTCCCTTCTTTATTATGAAGAGTATTTGCATATAAAAAGTCTATGCTCATCTGCTTCTGTTGCTTATTTCTCACTTTGGGATGTAATCTTCAACTTGAAATCTTATGATTACATTATTCTCCTTTGACGCGCTTATTATAGCATAAAGGCAGGTTTTTGTCTTCAAGTGGAGGATAAGAAAAAAGAGCAGATGAACCCTTAAACATCACAGATCCTGTTGATAGATGGATAAGCCTAGTGGAGAAGAACAAGAGAGAAGAAATAAAGAAACTGACGCAAAAAAGAAAATAATTTTGAGCCATATTTATTTTCCAACATTTTCAAGGAAAAGCCAACAAGTTATCAAAATACAGAGATACAACACATATAATACATGTGAATTGTCAATGTATAATTTTATGTTAGTCAAATAGATGTATAATTGATTTTATAATTAAATTCCAATAGTCCTTAAAATATATTTTTATTATTTGTAGAAAAATATTTTCTACCTAACACTTAAAGGCATTGTTTTAACTGACTCTCCAAAAATACCCTCCAGAACACTTAAGATGAAACAAAATGAAAACACTCTTCTAAGAGAGAGACAAATAATGTCATTACTCAACATGGAATTTCATCAAGGAATCTTCAGACAGTTTACTTAAAAAGACTAAATTTCAATTCATGGGTTTAGAAAAGTAATTATACTGCTTCATTATGAGAAGCCAACCACATAATATTACACAAAACTATAACATTTGATTACATTTTTTGTTCTGCTTTTGGGGAGCAGTTATCACTTTAAGGCTGCATGCTAAACTATTCTCTCTAGAAAGTGACATTTTATAGACTGCAATACAGAAGTTTTCTTTTCCACCATAGCCTGATTTTTTTCATTCTGATTGTTATATTGATTTTCCTTCTTTTCAAAGCCAGTCTAAATTATCCACTGTTACTAGAAAAATAAAGTTTTGTCATCCATCTAGAATCCTTACATTCTACATTTTTTTCCTGTAAGAAGTCCTTGTAGGAATATAACCAGAATAATAATAAGCAGCAAGCATATCCTTTCTGCTGTATGAATTTGGAATTCTCTGGAAAAGAGCAGATACACTTTTTTTTCTTTTATCCTCATAAGAAAGCAGATATAAAGACTTAGATGAGTTAGGATATTCAAGTACTATTCACAGTGCTGAGGAAAAGGTCAAGATGTTCTTGACACTGATATTCTTAAATCCTGTACACAAGCTGCTGGGACACTGTTTTACTTAGCGATACTTCTTTCTGTTGTCATTTAGTACAGGGATGGAGAATGAGATCTCTGAGTTTTAAGAAAACTTATTACTATTTTATATTGTGTGGAACAATATCTTTTTATCTGTTGGATCCATTCTAGATCAAAATGTAAGGCTACTTACATGTTAACTCATTCAAAGAAAATAAATAAAAATAGATCCATAATCTAGGCCTTAGGGCCTTATCTTTCTGAAATGAAATATTTAGTAATTTTTGAAAAAAACTATCTACTTTTATCAAAAAACAATAGAAGCATGGAAACTGCTGCCACGTGTAATAGAATAACTTCATAGGTTTATTAGCCCTTTACTGGGACACAAAGAAAGAAACACTTTGCTGATTCCCTGAATTCAAAACTTTTTTTTCCTAATTGTAATATTTTTCTTTATTTTATTTATTTAGGAAAAAAAGTGTGATTGTGGTTATTAAAACCAAGTTTTAATAATAAGAGTAATTACCTAGTGTCGCTAAAACAATTTGATTTAATGGAACTAAACTCAAATATCTTTATATCAAAGGGAGTGAAAGGTTTATGATCTAATCCTTAATGAGTCTTTTGAAGTATATTTATTGTAAAATGATTTAATTTCAGTTTTTGATTTGAGAGAATCTAATGGAACAACTTAACAAGAATCACTATAGACCTTAGAGCCTTATCTATAAGCAGATCTGCTCTGTTAAATTTTAACAGGGAAAGAAAGTTGCATTTATATTATGTATTTTATACAAGTAGAAATAAAAATAAAATGTTCTTTTGGAACATTATTCAATGTAATATATTTTTAGGAAAACTTGGTACAATTTAAATTAGGTTGTAGTCCCTTGAGATCTGAAAGATCAAAAGAACAAAGAGTCAAATTCAGAAAAGAAGTTTTGGTTTTCATTAAAACACAATGATACTCTTAATGCTTCTTGATTATTTTCATAGTCGAAGATCAACAATAATAGACTAGAAAATAATAAAGATGTATTTTTTTTTTGTCCTGGATGTCATATTAATAACAGGAAACCATTTTGATTATGAGAGCAGTTACTTTGTATGAAAGGTAAGTTCTGTGCTTCATTGAAAATGCAAACATTTTAGATCTTTCTGTCAAAATATATTTAAGCACTCTGTACAGTAAAAAAGAAATCAAACTCCATCTGCAGAAAAGAGGAAAATTTCAAAAAGTAAGGCAGTGGGCATTTTTCTTAAAAGTAGGTGGGTTATTACGTACCTTTTCAAAGCAGTATCCTTACCAGTGAAGGAAAAATTTTACTGTTTTGTATGGATGGAGGGTGAAATTCAGTGGACCCAAGCTGATTCACTGGAGCTTCTAGGCACTGCTGAATTTGCATAAACAGACAAAAAAATCCTCCAGTAAATAAATGTACGGGGTGCTTGTCAACTGTAAAGACTTGTCAACTAAGGATGACATTTAAATTTCTCCATCAAGATAATTCATATTCTCTGGAAATATCTACAGACTCAGAGTGGTTTGCAAAGACTTTTGCTTGTCTCCATTTATTTTGCAGGTAGTGGCAGGTCAAGTTTCATTTAAATGGGGAGCAATTGTTCTAAAATCCAGGATCCTGTATATCTCTCTCTGTGCTGAGTTTAGCAACCAGCCTCCACTAAGAAAGTAAACACGACTGATTCCTGTGTTAAAATGATACAGGTATCATGCAATTCTAAACTCTGTGACAAGCTGAAGACCGTTAGATGAAGACCATGTTATCTGTTTTGTTTGTAGTTTATGAATAGTGTATTATGGTTTTTTTTAACAAAATGTGACTGGGTATCAGAAAGTAAGAAGCAAAGCCTGGATGCTGGCCTTGTCCTTGTCAGTCTCTGGGTTGCCCTTTTATTTATGTTTTACAGGTTTTGTTTATTTTGATTTCTCTAGTTTTAAAAGACTTTGTTCTAGTTTATGCTCAAATCCAAACTAGCTTTGGTGTTTAAGAGCCCTGTTGATTTATATTCACTAACAGGAAAAAAATCTATCCAGTAGGTTCACAAAGCTCTAAAGATTTTGCAGCACTGACAGTCTATGCTGAGATACAATTTCCTGATCTGTGTATCCTTCCAGCTTTGTACAGAGGTGCTGATTAATTTTTTACAGTAAACTGATGTTGTGGTTTAACACTGGCCCAACGCCAGGTACCCATGAGAGTCGCTTGCTGGCTCACCCTCCCCTACTACAGCTGGGCAGTAGAGGTTGAAAAAAAAAATTAACAAAGGGTTCATGAGTGAGATAAGGACCAGGAGAAGAACTTCAAGGGCAAAACAGGCTCAGCTTAAGCTGCAAAGTGAATTTATTACTAACAGAATCAGAGTAGGATAATGAGAAGTAAAATAAGCCCTTAAAACACCTTTCCCCCCCTCCATCCTTCCCACTGACAGCACAGGGAGACAAGGCACAGGGGTTTGGTCAGTTCATCACCTGAGGTTTCCTTCCACTGCTCTGGGATAGTAGTTCTTCCCCTGTGAGGCCATGGGGTCCCTCCCATGGCAGCCAGTGCTCTGAACTTCCCAGGTGTGGGTCCACTCTCAGAAGCAGCAGCATTACTGCACCTGCTGCAAGGTGAGTCCCTCCCACAGCCAAACAGTCCTCCTAAAACTGCCATGATGTGGGTCTGTCTTCCCACGGGGTGCACTCCTCCAAGGACTGGCTGCTCCAGCCTGGAAGCAGGAGCCTTCTCTCTCCACTGGGTCTCCTAGTGGATCACAGCCTCCTCCAGGAATCCACCTGCTCCAGTGTGAGCACCTGCCCCACCGTCTGTGGGTGGATCTCTGCATCCCCTGTGGATCCCCGTGGGCTGTGGGTGGATCTCTGCATCTCCTGTGGATCCCCATAGGCTGTGGGTAGGTCTCTGCATTCCCCATGGATCCCCGTGGGCTGTGGGTGGATCTCTGCATCCCCCGTGGATCCCCATGGGCTGCAAGGGCTCAGCTGCCTCACTATGGTCTCACCACGGCCTGCAAAGGAATCTCAGCTTCAGCACCTGGAGCATGTGCTCCCCCTCCTTCTCCAATGACCTTGGTGTCACCACGTTGTTTCCCCTCATTTGTTGTCACCTCCTCCTCTTCTCTGGCTAGAAGCAAAAACTGTGTGATTTTGTTTTGATTTTCTTCTTAAATATGTCATCACAGAGGCGCTACCAACCTCTGTCATTCGCCCAGCTTTGGCCAGCAGCATGTCCATCTTCAGAGCCATCACGGATTGGCTCTGCTGGATGTGGTGGAAGTTTCCAGGAGCTTTTCACAGGAGCCATCTTTGTGGCCCTCCCTGTTGCCAAAAAACAGGCTGTGCAAAACCAATACAGCTGAATACACTGATGAATAGGATATTTAAGATTTGCTTAATAAATTACTAAAAGAAAACTACCAAGCTTTAAAAACAACAGCAAAAGTTAATGAAAAGAAGAGGAAAAATCCACTGTCATATATGAAGCATTCTTTTTTCTAAAGAAATAAAGAGTAGGAATCATAACACTACACCATCCAGGGGAAACAATAGTGAAAATTAAGACTGTAGAAAATATAGAACACATGGGAAAAGTAGTAATATTTCAAACTGACAGACTTTTGTCTTGTATAAAAGTACAACTAATTAGATTTTTTCTCATCTAATAGAGTACAGTTTCCCCACCATTTTCAAAACAATTTGTTTGTATAGACTATAGTTCAGGACAGGATAGATGCCTTTATATATCTAATTCATCTTTTCTAGAATTGTACAATTCAATTGGTTTCTAAGATAATTAACATGTCTCCAAATTGTGCTGGCACTCATCTCACAATGGTGCTATCTTAGTGCTAGTTGCAGCCATTGGCTTTGGAGATCTTACTTAGAAAACCTTATTTTTTGCCACTTTTAATGACTATCTTGATAGCCTCATTCATTTGGTGAATTTCACCAGAAGAATATCCTTTACTGTGTGTTCTAAACTAGAAGAAGATTTGCAAACAGAAGGCTATAGGATGAAGAACAGAGATGGATATATACCTGTATTAAAAATATCAGGAGAAAACAAATTTCAGTGTTAGAGTTTAATACTATTAAAATTACTAACATCATGCCGTTATTTAAGCTATTACCCAGTAGTATGTCTGTGTGTCATCTATGACTGTTTCAAATTAATATTTTGTATTTTCCCCCTCCTTTTCTGCTAATTAAACCATAGCATGGGAGAAAAGCATTTGCCAAGTGGATATGAAATGTTATCTTTACAAGTCATTCTTAGATTAAGATTTTGGTTCTAAATTATAACATGCTAAGAGGTGTTGAAAGTCAAAGATGGAGATATTTCCCAGAATAACATAACAAATCCTGTGCTCTCACCCACAGAGACATCAATACAGAGGGTTTTCAGCCAAGGCTTGCAAATACAGAGCATATTTTTCATTACTGAATTACATCTGACTGAGCCAAAATCCAATATCTTCCAGGCATTCAGTAATTCCTTTCCAAATAATGTATTATTTTTCTTCTTTCTTTAATAATCACACTGAAAAAGAGTCAACCAAGTCTTGTGACTTTGTTTAGTGCAGAAGACTCCCTCACACAAAAATAGGGAATGTCAATGTAATAGGATTTAATTAATTATTGAAGTTTTTGTTGTTCTCAGCTGACAGAAAATTCAGATAAAAGTCTAGAATTTGTTTTTAGTTGCTCCTTGATCCTTCCTCTGAGGCATAACAGTAGATACTATATCTTTGCCTTTTCTGAGAGATGCATTTTATTATGTATAACTCATGAAATTCTGTAGTTTTCTTTCTAAAAGTTTTTCCCTCTTAACTGTCTTACTTCATTCACATTGCTGAGTTTTTTAAAAAAACTAAAAATCCATTTAAGTGATTAGTAATCGACAGTGCTTTAGTTTTCAAAGAACACTGCTATTGATAATTACAAAATTTTCCAAGATACTCTTGATAAACTTTTAATCTTTGCAGAGACATTTGTACGTGTATTTTTCTCATTATTCCCTAGAATACATATGAGTGCAAGATGTATGTGTAGATCTGTAGCCCAGTGTGTAGCATTACAGACCTCAGTGCACTCCCTTAATACTGGACTGTGTGTGCTCTCAATGAAAAGAACTAATGAAATAAACAAACAAGACTAGAAGACACTTATGATTGCAGAATATATATATGTGAGGCATATAGTTTACTTTTTCTTTGAAAATATGAAATAGAAAATACTCATTAAATCTAGAAATGGCATTCTTGTTTTCAATGGAAAAATTCAATTATTTATTTAATGTTTAAAAATATTGGAAAAGATATTTGGTAATATTCAAATTTTTTTTTTTTTTTTTTAAATATTCAAAAAGATATTTGGTAGTATATTTGCAAATACTTTCCTATAGGAGACACTTTGAGGTACCTGTTGAACCTTGGATGGTGAAATATCTTCTATTAAATATTCCTATATGTACATACTTATACTTATTTTCAGTAGAAAAGAGAAATTTTAATCAGATAAAAATTAATTGTCCATTGACAATTTTGATAAAGAAATATAAAGTTGAAACTAGTTATGTTTCATTAATAAATAAAGACTGCTAGGATCTGGGAAATAGAAACTCAAGAACAAGCACTGGTCCATAATGATATACCTATTTTAAGAATAAGCCAGCTTGAAGAAGTAATATTTTAATCATAAGTTCCTAATGGTAAGTAATATATTCCTTAATAAGAGCTGAAAATGTTTTGAAGATTCTTGATACTGAATGAATTACATTCATAAATGGAATTCAAGTTTTCATTATTACTGTATGTACTACTTAAAAAAATCAAAATGCTTATTTTTCAAGTAGTTTAACTTAAATCAGGGGATTGTATTATATTCAGCATTATTTTCTGCTTTGGTTAATACAGTGCTATGAAACAGTTCATTTCAATCTGCCTCTTAATTAATATTATGTTTCAGTCTGCCTGTTTCAATGCCTGCCTTTTAAATGGGGAAGTGAGTGAATTTTGCACAACATAAAAGAACCAGAGCCTGCTGAATTACTGGGAAACAACAAGGGAACATCTGTGATACTCCACAAAGGAATCAGGACATATTTCTCTAGTAAGCTGTCATGAGCAGTGGCCCAGCTAGGCAGCCAGAAAGTTGTGATCTTATTGTCAGCACTGAAAAATTTTGGGACAAATCTGTGGTGAGTTGACTTGCGCTGGCCATCAGGTACCCAGCAAGTCATTCTATTATTCCCTGTCCACCAACAGGAAAGAGAGAGTAAAGCTCATGGGCTGAGATAAAGACACAGAGATCTCTCAGCTGTTACCAACACAGGCAAAATATTTGGACTTTGGGAAAATAATTTCATTTATTGTCAATTAAACAGAGCAGGATAATGAGAAATACAAAGTAATTTTAAACCCCCTCCCACCCAAAACCTCCTCCTTTCTGCACTTAACATTATTCCTGAATTCTCCACCTCCTACTCCTCCACTGTGGACCAAGGGAATGGGGGCTGTGGTTAATTTACCTCGGGTCTGCTGCTACTTCCTCCTCAGGGGGAGGACATCTCAAATTCTTCCCTTGTTTCAGTGTAGGTCCTTTCCAAAGGATGCAGTACTTGAGCAAAAGACTGCTGCAGTGTGGGTTTCCCACAGGGTCATAAGTCCTGCCAGTAAACCTCCTCCAGCATCGACTTATTCTGCCCAGGGTCATAAGTTCTGCTGGGAGCCTTGTCCAGTGTCAGTTTCCTCAGAGAAGCCACACTCCAGCATGGGCTTCTTGACCAGAGCTGATGTGATACCTCATTACTGAAAGGTTCAAGGCCAGGCTGGGTGGGGTTTTGAGCAACATGGTCTAGGAGAAATTGCAACTACCCATGCCAGGGGGGTTGGAACCAGATAATCTTTAAAGATGCCTTTTGATCCAAAAGAATCTATGATTCTGTGATACAACTGTTCTGTGTCGTTCTGAAAAAGAAAAAAAAAAAGGAAAAAAACTGAAGCAAAACCCCAGCTCTAAAGCAGGTATCTCTTCATTTTCTCTAGTAAAAGAAGATACTTCCTGTTTCACAGGAATGTTATAAATAAAATAATTAGCCTTATATAAGATACAAAAAGTACTGTAACACACTTTAACAGCTTAAATTGATATCTACGTATAGCGAAGGGATTTTTACTGAATTACTTCAGTTAACGTTAAAACAATCTGCCAGACCATAGCTTTTCCAAGAAGGCTTAATGTCCTAATAACAAAGTTAAAATCAACTTGTGAATTCTTCACTGCTTGTCTATTCTAGCTTAATTGTGTCCATATTTGTGCATTTATTTATGATTCTTTGTCAATTTATAGTTTCCATGTTAGAGTGTTTTGAGCTGTAAATGATAAATCTACCTTAAATAGGAGTAAAGGTGTAAGTTACTTTGAGAACAGTATACTTCTGTTCAGAGAAGTAAGGCTGCATTAAAAATTCAAACTTCCTTTTGAAACATACTCCCTGAAAATCCACATGAACCAAAGCTTTTCTCCCTTTCCATTCTTTACTTGTGAACAGTAAATGCTACAGCTGGTAACTGGTTATTAGTACAGTTGACTGCTTCCAAGTTGTCTGATAACATTAATTTATTTCCCTCATGTAAACTTGGATGGGACTGCAGGGAGATGAGTGAGCAGTGCTAACATGGGACCGTGAGGATTTTCCTTTAGGGCTTTATCAGAGTCTAATATGTTCTGACCAAGTTTTTTTAAATTACCTACTTGTGGCAAGTGTGATGCTTAATATCTATTTTTAATTTTTTATGCTATACTGAATTTTAATTTAGTGAGGGATACAACTGTATAGGTAAATCACAGGACAGATACAAATTACACTATGAGAATATGGCAGTTGTAATTTACAGCAGAACCACAATACAAGTGCAATGCTTAGTCTAATAGTCTAAAAGTTTATTTCACTGTAGAGACAAAGCCAGTTGATCCACTTGACTGATCAACAGCACTCTGGCTGGTTCATGTGTAGCCATTTATTCAGGCCAAGGGCCACCCTTCAGTCCCCTTTGTGCTGAGAGAAATTTAACATTCTTTGCAACAGCCACAGTCAGCCAATATATATATTTTTTCCCTGAGCCTCATGAATGAGCATTCTCCCAACCTTCTTCCATTTTAGGGTTTCAATAAAGACTGAGAGTAAATTTCTGGCTGAAAAGTTTTGGATAAAATAGATCTACATGGTTATCATTCATTTGGATTTGAAATTTCCACTTATTTAAGCATATATATAAATAAGCATAAGTAAATAAAAACTATAATTTAAAATGTCCAGACACATCCATCTGAAAACCTTATAGGCAAGAAATCAGGACAAATATTTTAAAAATTAAATGCTGCTTTTATCATCAGTTTAAAGCTGATTTTGACACCAAATTTGAATACCTATTTAGCAAAGTAAACTCAAGGCTAGTCAGAAATGTTTCTCCAGAGATGTAACACAGAACAGTGTCAGTAGAGAAGCTAATGTTCTCACCTTATTTTAGGTATGACGGAGGTTTGAATTCAATGAAAAGGACTAACAATGAAAAATTACTTTGGCATTTCAAATGGTTAGATTGAATTTATATTTTTGAGCACCATTTTGCATTTCCAAAGAATACTGTGACATAATAATTAGACAAATGGCATATGATGTACAATGCTAGATGAAAAAAATGATAAATTTGTGTTTTCTAAAAATGAGTAATTTTATTGTCATATATTTTCAAAAGGGCGCAGCTCATATAGAAGAAAAAAGGAAAAGTATTTTCTTTATGATTTTGGGAATAAGGTTCATACAGTAGCAGTGAGCCTGCATTGTCAAGGCTAATCATACAGCAAAGAAAATAACTAATTTCATAGAGAAAATATAGAACCTGTCTAAAAATGCAGTGAAGTAGTTGTTCATAATGGAATCCAGTTTTGGAGGGAAAAAAATAAAAACAAAGCAGGAAAAAACTTGAGGATTTAGAAAACCTCATCTGTCTGCAGATTTAAGATGTTCAAGCCAAGGCTTCTATCAAAATAAATTATTAAACAAGATAAATAAGAAATTTGGTTTTAGCATCACAGGGGCTAAATGACACTACTTGAAGAGAAAATTAGAATGAAAACTCAGTTTTGGAAGCTACACCCAAACAAAATGAAAATAAAAATTCTGAAACTATTTCTGGAGAGCAGTCCAAGACAGATTTCTTTCATCCAAACAAACAAAACAAAATAAAAACAGCTTTGCAGAGAGGTACTAGATCATTTAACTACACCAAAGGAACTGGGTATAGTGGGTCATCTTCTTGCTGGGCAACTGCTTTAGCCATCAAGCATAGTAAACCAGGTAATAAAATGTTTGGCTTCTCAAATTAAATGAGTTCCTTTTTGGAAGATATATTAAAATTACATGTAAGTTTTTAGCTCAAATGTATTTCAGCACTTTTGAATTATGCCCTTGTAGTCATACTGAGACAATAATGGTAATCAAAAAAGTGACTGCCTTCAATATGTTTTTAAAAATTTACTTTTAATGGTAAGGCTGAGAGAATGAGTCAAATTAAAGGTTTTCCCATTCTGACACCCTATTTAAGACAGCAACAAATACTGGATATTCAAAAATATGAATATAGAATAAACATCATAACTCCTCCCTAGAATAACTTCCTAAATTTCAAAAATTTTTTGCTCAGTCACATCTGTTCTTAGTAGCCTTGAATAGATTCTTCTCCAGGTCATGTGCGCAGTTAGGCATATTTTGTAGTAGACAATGAGCTGCATAATGTAGCAAATCAAAGTGTTTAAACAAATATCAGCACTATATAAGCTATATTTTAGGCATGGCTCTTTCAATAATATGCTTTAAATTAAAATTATCATGTTATCTCACCTATTAATGTCTAAGTTTTTATTTGCCTCGGGTTCAAATTCTTGTATTTGCAATAGACAGAAATATCATTACTATTGATGCATAATGGAATTAAATGGAATTAAAATAGTTCCTTCAAACAATCTTAAATTTTTTGTATGCAATATTGACAAAAAAAATGAAAGTCTCTATTGGACTTGAGACTTTTGGTGCTACCCTCTTTTCAGGACTCCACATAAAAAGCAATGATCTTTTGAATTACCCCTATATTTTATAAAATCAGTTTAAGGATTTCTTACCTTTTTTTCCCCCTGCATGAAAGTGGCTCAGAATTGGGTATTGTTATAGTCTAGTGATCCCATAAGTGCATCAGGAATTTCTAACACCCACTCTTCCTGGTATGAATGCCCTAGCTACTGCAGGTGACAAGGAAACCAAGGGAGATTTTGTTCAAGTCTTGCTGGAAGGATGAGGTAGCAAAGAAGACCAAAACACTGCAATAGCACTCATATTCTCAATAGAACACAATATATTCTCATATTGCCTTATAACTTTACAGCTATAGGAAAGATTGCAAAAGTTTTATCAGGGTTTCATTTAAACATCCTGAACAATATGTGTCTGGGAGAAAATGCTTCCCAAAAGCAATCATGAATTTGTTGCCTCAATACTAAACCAAAATACAATTAACAGTCAACTGAGCAAAAAAAGGGGGGAAAAAAGGAATGTAAAAGTACCATAAGTGCAAATTTGATAGCTCTATGTGAAAGATGTCTTGCTATCTTTTTTTTTAAAATCAATAATCTATTAAGTGGGTACAGTACTCTGAACTACCCTCGTTACTTTCGATTCCTCAAAAGAACTAAAAATTGATTTAATGCATAGTTTCTAATTGCAGCAATAGATTGCTTTTGAAATCTATATAGTTCACCTTCATTTCTTCTGTGTTTCCAATTTTACTTGCCATTTGTTCAGTTTTATTCTCCTTTGTTCTACCAAGATGAACACTTTTCAATTTTCTATGCATAAGTCATTACCCCTTATTGTTGCTTAGTGGGTTCTTTGGCATCTCTAGCTTAAACCGAGTAATTAAAAGAGCTCAGAAAATCCTTAGCCTGAGCTTTCCACAAAGCAGAAAAGTGAATTGTTCCCCCAGTGGTTGCTGTTGAAAGGAATGAAGGAAATTGAGGAAACAGGATGATTAAACTTTACACCACTACCTAATATTTTATTCAGTGTGATCATAGAATACTTAGGTAGTTCACCACCATGGGGAAATTTTTCATGCTGATTGATAGCAGTAGCTCCTACTTTCAACATGAGAAATTAAGATTTAAAAATATGTAATGATTTTAAAGTACTTCGATGTAAAAAACTGTTCAACTAACCAAATTTTATCTCAATGCAATCTATTAAAATTGATGTGCTGAAACAGAAATTGACTGACCACCATTTAAATGAACAGCAACCCCCAAAATCTAAATATTAGATAGATCAACAGATGCTGCTATTCTAAGTTATAGAATTGTTCCTTAAATCCCTTCATGTACAAATAAGCGAATTATCCTATTTTCTTGTCAATTATTCCATTTAATGAAAAAAAAGAAAAATCAACACAACATAACCCGGACAGCTAGGGAAGGCAAGGAGAGGCTATGTTTATCTGTCTTTTGTTTTCATTATATGAACTAAGGAATACTACCATGAAAAACTATATTTCTTGTTAATTTATGCTCTGAATTGCAGAGAGAGCACAGAGATTTTCATCAGATCCCTTGGACATCATACTTATCTGTTTAGATATTAAATTTTAAAAACCAGGTTCATTCTGGACTCAGCTCAGTGGGACTGCACTTTCACACACAGTTAAGAGTGATTGTACATGTTTCATGAACATGCAACAAATTTCACACTATAGCATATTTCATGGTGTAAAACAGCACAAATCAGATCCCTAAATAATCCACTGGGTTTTATGAAGAATTAGTAAAATTTATATATACATATATATATATATACATGTATATAAAAGTTCTCATTTTAGCACACTCAATTCCTGAAATATTCTGAATTGTATTATATACACCACTTTAGTAGCTAACTTAAACTATTGTCCAGCTTTTGCTTGTAAGATGGTTTTATAGTGTTATATTAATACATGCCCTTCCTCAGCTGTTTTGGAGGGCTATACCACTAGTGAATCCTTTTACTAAACTTAATAAAATATTAAGATATATTAGTTATTTGAACCTGAAAGACTTTTTTTATTATAAGAACTATATGTTAGTATAAGAATTTTTTTTACTCTGCAGGGTGGAATACTGTGTCCATTATATAGTGCACTGAAACAAATATTTTTTTCTAACTCCTATTGATGAAAATTAATTAATTTCAGTTGATATTTCATGGCAAAATTCCTAAATGAGAATTAAAAAATCCATTTTGTACACATATTTTAGCAGAGGATTTTTGTGTGAATGCTCCTCAAGATTAGTCTAAAACTAATGAAAATTTTAAATCTCTGGATATTTGTAATACTTATATTATCTTGCCTCTGAATTATATTGATTTGATATCTATTACAGGGCAATTTCTGTCTCCAGGCTTCTTATTGTGGTACTAGGACATGTACAGTGTCATTTTTATTGAGGAATAGATACTACTTAAGTTGTGAAGTGTTGATAAAGAAAAACGATGGAAGGAATGTTCGAAAGGAATGAAATTTTCAAAGAATCCTAAAAGCTTAATACTTATACTTGCTGAAGTCCAGCAAGAGTTGAAAATCCACTCTTACCTGTTTGCATATGTGCTACTTGAAACAGCTCATTGCCAGGATACTATGTCCAGCCATGAGTCAAAACTCGCATGGCTCAGCCCCACACTACAGCAAGACTCAAAGGTCTTGCTGTAGGACTAGTTCTCTTCCTCCCTTTCCCCACCAGCACCCATGCTTTTGCTTTCAAGAAAATAGTCACTGTCAAATGTTTTGAAAATGTAACAGTTTGTCTAACTGTCAGGAGTCATCCCAGAAGAACATTCTGTGCCATCAGACATATCTGGCTACAGACTGTGAAAGTACCAGCTTCAAAGAAACTTCACCATTTCCCCCTTTTTCCATGAGAGGTAAAGTGAAACTGGGGCATCTTGTTTATCCCAGTTAGAAACAATAGCTGATGCTGTGCCTAATATAAATATATTTTATAAAATTATCTTTATTTACAAAAAATGCATACATATCTTTTCATATCTGAGTGCAGACTGGGTCCTTCAACTAATAGCAGCAACTTTTTCCAAACCCCTCACATCTCATGTTCTTGCAGTAAGGCTGATCAGGCTTTATGAGGTGCTTTGTCTCCTTATTTTCACTCAGACACACCTCCTCTACAGACATATCTAGTTGAATGTGTTCTGTATAGAGAGTTCAAGTTCCTGAACTGTCCTATATTTGTTTTCATTTTTAATGAATATATGAATACTACCTATATCTTAAATAAGAGAAGAATAAAGTTTCAGAAGAACTTCAAGCTAGTGACCATGGTAGAGTTATTTATTGCTATCACATAGTCTACAGTATAATGAATGTCTACTGGAATTGATAATAAGTACATAAAAAATAGTGTAACCCAGCATATATAATCCTGTGACAATGTCTATTTACATGCACCAACCCAGTCTCTGAGGTACATAATATGTATTATGTACATATTATGTACATAATACATATTTTTAAACAGTATTAAACAGTAAACAAATATGTATTATTAAACAGTAAACAAATATGTATTAGATTAATATCTGAAATTAATTGCATCCATTAAGGTAATGTTTTGCCATATTTAATTTTCACTGTCATTTGTTGTACAAATAGTATAAATTCTAGAGTGAGAAATGATAAAACTAAAAATTGTATTAAATATATATTTCATTGCATATGAACCTAAACTATATTTTATTTTAACTCAACAATCCTAAACACATTAATACTATGTGCTTCAAAACTTGGAAACTGCTTGTGTTCTTATAAACTCCATTAACAAAAAAGCACAATAAAGATATTTCAAAAAGTAATTTTATGGTATTTTTAACTGTTCAGCAGAGAATATGATGGGCCAAATGTAATTATCCTGTAATTGGTGCACTTGACAGTCACATTCTGAACCAAACTTTGATTTTACAACAAAGCTTCTGTGTCAGCTTTTCTTTCACTATTCAGGCATAATTAATCAATGTGCTGATATCCAATGAGACTGACTTTCAAGTTACAATTATCTGTTCAGTATTTCATTAATCATGCTGGTACAGTTTTTACATTCAATAGGGTAGCAGTATCAGGCCAAAACTGCAATGCCTTCAGGCAAAGAGGGTTTTAAGTAGCTCGAGCAAATTTCTCTTCCCAAGTGAGAATTACAGTGACTTTACAGGTTGTGCTGTCACTATAATTTTCTGTATTTTCAAGGGGACGAGGACAGGGGAAGAAGAAGAAAAGGAGAAATAATTTCAAGCACTGTTCCTGATACATTTTGTCCTTATTTACAGTCCAGAATAAAGAAGAATAAAAAAAATACTAATGAAAATAAAAATCCTGATTCTGAGAGCCTTGTCTCAAGTAATACCTGTGTGGATAAATTTAGATTCCTGACTACTTGGCACTTTAAGTTTGCTGAAGTGATACTATGAAGGATGTCACCAGGACAACAAACATCTTGAAGGCTGTCTGAGCTCAAGCACACTGATTCAGCAAGAAAAGCCTGACACTTTGGGATACAGTCACTTCAGAAATGAAAAGCTGCTCATTTAAAATGAAATTCAATCTATTGAATTATTCAAAAATAATTGATTACATTGGATAGAAAACCCCTCGCTAGCACTTGCCCACATTAATGAATTAGAAGTAGAAAACACTGTCAGAATAAAAGTATAAATACGGCTAAATTTGCAGACAGAAATACCTTGCAGCAGACAGCAAAGACTGCATAATTGGATAGTGCAATCTGACATCATGTGGAGTGTAGTGAACATGGAAGATCCATCTAGTGTTAATTTTGCCTGGGAAAGTAATTCTAACGAATAGCCTTTCAAGTCCAGGTATTTTTATTAAAAAAAAAAAAAATTGATCACGGCATTTACATTCTCATCTATTGGCATTGTGTCATAAAGAAGCAAGTTGATTTGAAAGATGAATCATATGCAGTTTTTCTGTCATGATTATTGATTATCTTTCAACCTATAAAGACTGCCTAAGGTTATGGAGCACTGAAAGATTTATTACCTTTATAGATCTATCTTTTCTGTGGTGATGAAAGTAAACATAAATCTGTTTTACCAAATGATACAGTAAGCATGATTGCCTTAAATAATTAAAAACATATTAAACACAAAGAAATAACATTCACTGCAATTTTTTCAAGTTAAGAAAAGAATTGAATAAACATTTTTATTATGCTGTCCTGCTTTGAAGAGTTTGACAAATATTTTTATTTTGCACTGTGTCAGAATGCATAGAAACACCACCCAAATATCAATTGCATTTAGACACCTAAGTACTGGATTTTCTTCTGCATTGCAAGTGAAGTTGGGGAAGATATGTAGGAAGGAAGAGAAGAAACAATTAAAAAAAGTGATGACAAAGAAGCAAACAGAAATCAGCAGTTGAGTTTGCTGAGCATCTATTAATGTTGCTCACGATTTATAGACATTGGCCAAACAATGCATATATGAACAGGCATATATGAACCCTGCAATTGCACCAAAAAACAATGACCCATTTTAAGTCGACAGAAGCTTCCAACATACAGAAGTTTCCCTTCTCTCTATACCTTGGTATGGCTCTAAAATAGCTTATGTGGCTGTTCTGTAGCCACTTGCAGTTAAATGGGGTTGTGTCAGCAAAGCTTTTAATTTTTAAACCTGTTTAAAATGATTGAGGTCATTCTGATTAAAATTAATTAGGCCTTGATTGCAGCTATTCATAGATTGTTGAGAATGACAGACATTCTGGTGGAGAACAGATGGGTTTACGACAGTAATTCCAACACCCTCAGACATCCCCAGAAAGCTATGCCGGCCCACATATGCAAAAGTCATTCTTAAAAGGCAAATCTAATCCCAGACTTTTTGCTCAGTAATCCTTTTCTATACTCCTTAGTGTACAATCAACACAATAGCATCACTTTGTGCTAAATCCTAATGTAATTCTCAGGGTGTGTATAGAAAATGATCCAACTGGTACCCTACTGTGTATTGTATTGCTACATGGATAGGTGTTTACAGAGGATTAAAGTTGCTCTTGGATGATGTTTGTAGGTACAAAGGACATAACTGAAATACTCACTGGTGATCTGGATAAGCAACAAGTCTATTCCTCAAGACACAATTGATTCTGGAAGCATCTGAAAGCTTTGAGGCTTTTTCCTCTCCATCATCTACAAAATTCTGGGTTTAGTCAGTAGAAAAGTAATATATGTGTAGATTCAATGGGTAATGGTGACTCCTTAGACTGGTTTATTGGACTATAATTCCAGTTGTCATAAGATCTCAGCACCACCCTTTGTACTCCTTTCTGGACTGAGGCAGAGTTCCAGTAAGGCCATGGGCCTTCAGTAGTGATGTTAGAGTAAGCTGGAAAAATGCTAAAAGGCACTGTACATAGGAAATATGACATACAGAAAACAAGGAAATACTTTGTTTAGTATCAGTCTGTGTTATGATATATGAATTCTTCTATTAGAAGTTGACATTGATGTCTGTTACATATATGAAATGTCTTTCATTTGCTGGAAAATCATTGTTCTATACATCAGCACTGGAGTGTTGATAATATATTCTTAAGAGAAATATTGTGAGCAGGCGATATATAATTTGTGTAAGATCAATCTGTCTATCTATCTATCTATCTATCTATCTACATTTGTATGTGGATGTATTTACTGCTGAAATTAATAAGTACTTCTTTAGCAGAATAATTTAGAATTAGAGTTTTTCTTTAGAAATACTATGTTTGTAACATTTTTGTATATCACAGATGTTTAACATTTATGTCATGGATGGTTAATATTTTTGTTAATCCTTTTAATTAGAAATTTTGTTAGAATTGATATTTTCTGTTATTTCCAAGATAATGTCTCTAAAACATGTTAACTAATTTACTGCTACTTTCTTATGAAATCTCATTTTAACTTTATGCTGGCACTGTTTGGACCTTTTCCACAACCTTTCACTTTCACATAAAAGTATTTGAGAAAGCAGCTTTGATCAAGCATTCTACCACCTCCCACATACCATCATCATTCATCTTTTTCAGTCTTTTATTTGTTAGCCCAGAAAAAAAACAAACCTTCTTCATGTAACTATCAGCCAGTTGCATATAGTAGCCAATGATTGTATTGTCTTCTCCACATATCTTACACCAGCAGTGGCTGGTAAACTTCTCTTTTTTACCACTGTCTAAGAAATGCACAAAGAATTGGCTTTACAAGTGTTCCCAGCTGTTTTCCCCTGCAGTGACTGGAGAGACAGAGACTGCACTGACTGGGTCACTCTGTGCAAAGCAGACAGCACAATATCCTTTAGAGATGCCTGTCCCTCTCCTTTGATGGTTAAAGGGGTCCAAGTAATCAGCTTAGACTATTAGACAGATGAAGATAATCTTACCCTTCTCACTGTGTATCTGCTGTTATTTCTATTCATCTTATGTATTAATGTAACACCCAGTAATCCCTTGAAAAGAGATACCTGAAGCAGGATCAGCTCATCCAGTTTCTTTCAGTTCTCACCACAGTGAGTTTTATTTTCTACTTTTCATCTTTTTCTTTCTAATGATGTTTTTGCTTTCTATGTGGAAAAGTAAATCTACTATTTCTGAAAGTTTTCCTCTGAGGTATCTTTGTAACCCTTGGCAGTTCTGATGTCAGATTACTTCAGTTAATAGAGAGCAGAAAATTTTGCTAAAGATGTGAATTGGTAATCTCAAATATACAAAATGAAATAAGCAGAGAATACACTCTGGGACAAATCTGCTTGGCGTCTGTCCTTCTTTGAAATGTAGCTTGTTTACAACTGTACTCATCATCTCTTTATTTTACAGACATCCTCTTAGATGATATGAATTGGGAAAGTTCATTTCAGTGACCAACTCCCACTCAAATTACACTGTCAATGTCACACTAACTTTCAGATTTCATGAATTAACATCAGAAAAAACCCTTCAGAATACAGCTTTTTGTGATGGAAACAAAAAAAATAATACACCTCTATATCCTTGGCATGTCCAACACTTGCAGTAGGAGAAATACTAGATATTTCAGGCATTGGTAAAAAAAAATAAATATAGGATGTTCCCCTGCCTCTTAGGACATTGCAATCAGTTCATCTTAGGCAATTAGACACCTTATTTTATTCACAATGACTGCGTGGTACTGACTGTGCCATTTATAAAAAATTTACAGTCTCAGACCAATTGCTACTAGATGCCATTTTAGCATAGAAGCCAAGGAATATGTATTAATTTTCTGTTAATTTTTCAGCAATAAGTATTCTTTAAGGACAGAACAGAAGAGTGTTGACCGTGCTATGTTGAAAAACTTGCCTTATGCCAATTTCAATATGACTTCTACAGAGTTTTATTCTGGGACTACTGCTTTCATAAGCTGCCTATCTGGCACCTTTGATTTTACACATGAAATATCATTATATTCATGAGATAGGTTTGTTTAATCTTCAGTAGTCCATTAGTTTTGCAGTAAGCAACATAAGCTATATAAAAAGGTTAAGTTTAGTAGAAAAAAAAATTTATATCTCATAATGCTGTCAAATATTTACATCTGGCTGAAAGATCACTTATTGCATTTCTAAAACTCATTGAATTTGTATGGAATAACTTTACTAAAATATGGATCAGTGAGTAGAAAAAATATCAATATATGTATATACAATTTTTTCATTTAACCACTTTATGAACTGACTTTCTATATTCAACTACCTGATCTGCTAACCAGAGTGAAGAAAAAAAATATTTTGAAAAGGGGTCAGTTTTTCCAACAATTTTAAGTCTGTGATACTGACAAAAGTGATTCTTGGTTTTTGTCATTATTATAAGAACAAAATATAGCTCTTGCTGAAGGACATCCAAATAGCGACAAAACTGGTGAAGGGTCTGGAGCACAAGCCCTGTGAAGAGCAGTTGAAGGAGCTGGGGATGTTTAGCCTGGAGAGAAGGATGCTCAGCAGAGACCTTATGACTCCTGACAACTGCCTGAAAGGAGGTTGTAGCCAGGTGGGGGTCAGCCTCATGTCCCAGGCGATAAGGGACAACACATGAGGAAACAGCCACAAGTTGCACCACAGAAGGTTTAGATGGGATATCAAGAAAATTTTTAACTGAAAAGGGTTGAAAAGCACTCAAATAGGATTTCCAGGGAAGTGGTGGATTCACCATCCCAGGAAGTGTTCAAAAAATTTGTGGATGTGGTGCCTAGGGACATAGTTTATTGGTGGACTTAGCAGTGCTATGTTTACAGGCGATCTAGAGGATCTTAAAGATCTTTTCCAATTTAATAATAATGTAAAAATAAATAATAAAAATTACAATAAAATTATAAATTATATACATTATAATAAATTAATAAATCATAATAAAAAACAAAATACAAAACAATAAATCCCAACCAACCAAACAAAAAAGTAGTTTAGCTATGTCTTTCACATTGCTAGGTTCTTTGAAAGTCCTTATACTTTTCATTGCACATCAGTATTTATGTTTGGGATTTGTTTGTTTTTCCCCCAGAACGGATGGGAGAAATCTTCTGAACTTCTGAACGTAACATAAAGCCTGTCCTAGTCAGAAAATCTTTGACTCTTTGAATTGACATATTAAGGTGATTTTGCCTGTAAGCAATACATATGGCTGTCCTGGTTTGAGAGGAAGTGAGTTTTTTGGGATGCTGTGGTCAAACCAATAGGTGCTCATATTTGAATATTGGCACCTGGTGTGGCCACTGAGGACATGGATATGCCTCTGAGAACACAGTGGGTTAAAAGCAGAGAACTCCCAGGAAAGCTTTCTCTTGGTTTGGTCAGTGAAATGTTCAGAGCTCCCCTGCCCAGCTGCTGCTGGCTGGGCGGGGGAGAGAAAGCCATGCGGCCAGGTGAGGTGAGCCGGCGTCTTGGACAGAAAGAGGAGGTGAAGAGGCCCTTACAGGATGGAAGGGTGGAGGAACATTGGAGAGCCATTGGGCGGCCCCCCTCTCCCTGTCCAGGTGAGAGAGAGAGAGAGGTGGTGCCTGTGCTTGTGCCACCTTGAAATTTGGTAGCAGGCCAGCTGAGAAGGAGAAAGGGGGGGTTCCACAAGAAGAGCAAGGCAGCCGTGGGAGTTCTGGACAGGCAGAGCTTGAAATTTTTAACACTTTTCTTGGATGATGGAAACCTTACAAATGCTGATCCTCCTGGAGTTGAATGAGAAGAGAGATAGAGATGAGATAAGAGGAAATGGGCCATGAGAGAAGTGGAGAAGAATCTTGGATGGGTAGAGGTGATAGAGTGGCCTTTGGCTGGACTTTTCTTGTATAGCAATGGACAGAACCATTTTTCCCTGTGACACAGAGACTGCATTTAGAGGAGAGGCAATGGCTTGGAGCCAAGACAGTGCAGTGCTGTTATGTGAAGGAGTGCGTGAACAGAGACAATGGGTGAGGAGGGTGGTGGTGCCCTCTGTCTTCAGGGGAGAAGAAGAAGATCTCTGTTGTCAAGACCCCTTAGCCCCAGGGGGTGAAATCTGGGGGGGGATAGGTGTCCCAAAAGTGAGAGACTGTGCTCTTTTTGGAACTGGACAAAGCACCTTAAAATGAAGACCCTAGAAGCAGCTCTGGTCCATGCGCAGTGGTGAGAGCATGGGGCATGGAAGGAAGATGTTACGATGGCAAATGATGTCTGGGCGATGCCACGAGTGACACGGAAACACACAAGGTTTCAACTGTGTTTCCAGGGGAAGCCTATGGCACAAGAGGGACTCCTCACTCTTTGATGAACTGAGAATTGAATATCTAAAGGGTGGTGATGGACTGAGAATTGGTGATCTGAGAGGTGGATGTACTGGATATTTGGTGGGGGGAGGAGGAATGTTTTTGGAAGGTTTTCATTTTTCCTGTGTGTTTCTTTTTGCATACAGTTGTAGGTTAATAAAGTTTTTTCTTCTTTATTCCTAAGTTGGAGCCTGCTTTGCTCTGTTCCTGGTCACATCTCACAGCAGACACCAGGAAGAAGGTATTTTCATGGGTACCCTGGCATTGCACCAGCCTCAAACCGTGACAATGGCCATGACAATCTATGTTTGCAAAATGTCTGTTGGGTTTTATATTAACACATGCTGGATACCTTGGCTTTTTCTTATCCATCACACCTTACAGAACACAGTAGATAGAAAAGAGCTTTAGTTCAATGCTGACTCATATATAGGAGATAGAGGACAAAAATAGGGAAACAAGAAGTGCCATTTAATCTAAATGCATTTCATGTAAAGAAACAGGTTAGTTAGGCCATTAGAGGTCATCATGCCCGGGTTAAGCAGTTCCTTTTATATGAGTGCATATATTTAGATATTAAAGCCTATAAAGCACTGAGCTGAACTTCATTATAAGGTATTTTTTCTCTTAATAAGTATACCGAATTTAGAATTTTAAAATTCAAATTAAGTCTAAGAATTTTGAATTTTAAAAACAAGAAGACCAAAAAAATTCTATCATGTATTAGTAAGCATACAGGTTTGTATTATGAAGGAGGTTAATTATGCAGGAGAAAGTGATCACTGTGTATATCGTTGCTTCTTCTTCTTAAGTGTTTTTAATTGAAAGTGACAAAAAGCTGACCTCAGATATTTTAAAATTTACATGTCAGATATGCTCCAATTCAAAGTACAGTATTAAAAAAATTTCCTATACAGTCATAGAGTGATCATGCTTTATATTTATGCTTCTATTTTTTTCAATTTTACTTAATAGAATTATAGCAAAAATTTCTGCATTTATTTTCTCGTTGTTTCTCTTAAATCCTTAACTGCTAAGAAGAACAGACAGAAAATGCCACCATTGAATAAACTGTTGTTTTCTTACTAGCTCTGTATTCTTATGGTTATTATAATCTAGTTGTGCACACAAGGAGAGATTTTTGAGGAAGGCTTTTATGGTACATCCACACATTTTTAAGTTACGAAAAAATAAATAAAGCCCAACAGAGATTTTGAAAATTACTGCACAAAAACTCAATTTGTATCTACCCCAGAGAAACTTTTTTCAACAGGTGAAAGAATTTTATATCTCCTTAATAACCTGGATTTTACTTCAACAGCTGATACAGAGTATTGTTTTTCCCACCTTGAGCAGATTGACTTTTCAGGCCCTGTTAATGGGATTTTCATAAGACTGTTTGAGACAGATGGACTTCTGTCACCTGTCTGATCTCTTACCTTTCTGAGTGTCCAAAATATCTTTTGCAGAACTGTTTGCTTCTCTTATACTTCTGACCATGTCAGCATTCTTGGTATTTATTATATCTATTTATTATATTATTATATTTTTCCATAAATAAAAGGTTATTCTGGTTCTTGCAACTGAAAGCCAAAATAAAAAAAAAAATAGCAGACAGAATGAATGAGTATGTGGTGAGGCACAATCCACAGAACATATTTTAATTGATTGATAATCAAATAAGAGGTAGGAAATAAGGGGGGAAGTTAGTGCTCGTGATCTGACTTCAATCATATGCTGTTCAATACATTTATTAAGACATAAAAAAAAGTCATTATTAGCAAACTGACTTCTTAAGTGAGTCAATGTTATTTACAGTGACCGAAATTGAAGGTAATGAAGGAGTTTTAGAAAGATGTCATTACATTAATTGACCTGGAGATACAGAGACAGATGTTTTAGACAAATTTTCTTTCCCTGTTCTCTTTCCTGGGTATCTGATATTTTTTCTACTAAATTAACTTTCATACCTTCTCTCATCATGCAGTTTGGAAAGCCTGATTCATTTCCCTGACAAGGCTGACACTTATTTCACTTCAAATAAGGTTAATTGAAATAAAGTTCAGGGTTTTTCCACCTTTTCTTTCTTCATTATCTGCTCACTTTTAAATTTCTGAAACATTTCTGTTTTGTCTTGTGCAATCTCATCACAGAATTGGGAGGGGAACTGTTTTTTATTATCTGTTTGTAAAGTATGACATAAATTCACAGTGCTACATGCTCAGTATTTACTAAAAATGCCATACCATAAAATTAACAATTCATACCCTTGCCAAGGTGCTCATTTGGCAGAAAATGGAGGCTCGGGTCCAGATGGGCTTTAAATTATGAAATAACTCTGTTATTTGAATTTTGATAGGAATGTCTAGCTTCTGTATTTGGACACTCTCTACAGGAACTGTTTTCAGCTTGTGCCAATACAACAATTGATGAAGGAATGGCAAGTTAGGTTCTGTCTCTCCTTGTGCATCTGTACAAACAAGTCAGAAATTCTTCATCAGGTACATTTGGGACAGGGAATAAAACTCTTAACATGCAATGTACTTTGGTTTTGCATTCTACTGAATTTTGACATAACCCAAATGTAATTAAAGTAGAAGTACTATAACTTGAGGTTTCCTCCTTACTTATTTATTTATAATTAATGCAAAGAGAGGGGTGGTCTAAAAAGTGTGGTTCAAATCCTAGGTAGTCTGGATGGTTTCTTAGAGATGTCTACCCACCCCCCTTACCTATGGAAGACACTTGGTGTATCAACTTAATAGATTGCCTAAATTCAAGTGGTTTGTACTTATTTTGATTACTTCCTGCTAGTATAATACTCTAAACATAGCATTTCACTTAAAATAAATCTTGGGGGTTTAAATAATTTTATATTTCTATATTATTCTATATTTTCCACTGAAATTAATAAAAAACACTGAAAACTTACATACTAATTCCATTCCCTTGCAAAATATAATTTCTTTACAAAAAAGAAAATAGAAAAACAAAAGTTTGCAGAATGTCTGTTGTGATGAGTTCAGACAATTTACAGAATGAGAATTATTTTCTCAGTTCCTTTGTAATTCTATCTGTATAACACAATGAAACACATTATGACAGCACCAAGATAGAATTAGGAAGAAAAAATAAAATTTCATAAATCATGGAGTAAATTTCAAAAAATAAATGAGTAATGAAAAACTGAATTATACTTGAGGGATGCAGAGTTCAAAGAACCAAAAAGCTTGTCTTGAAAATATAGAGAACTACATTGCTTTGTGTACAGTGTGCTGTTATTCACATTTTCATTTGCTTCTGTATAGGAAAAAAAAACCAAAACAAAACCCTGCTTAGGTAAATAATGATAATTTAGTACATACATCAGTATGTACTAAACCAAGTTCCAAATATCTATGATTACAGTAGTAAATGAAATGTCATTGCCAAAAGGTCTATATGAGATAAAAAGTTGGGAGAGAAAAAAAGAGCAAAAACAATGATATGAGTTTTTCTACTAGCTGGGAGTGAAGATAGCATTTACTAATATGTGCTAGTAGTTATTAAGGCTGACTTTAATAGTGAACAGAAAAGAGAAATAATAGAAAGCAACATCACAACTGCAGACAGAAACATAATTGAGGAGACGCTGAGAAAGAAATAATCTTAAATATGACTAATGAGAATTCTGACAAATATATTTTTTTTGTAATGCAAGTGAAAAATATTACAAATTTACATAAGGGAAATGTAAAGCAGAGACAAGAAAGGAAGGTGGAGGTCATTCAGGGAGGGTTTTAATTAACAAAGAAAAGAAATACAATATATAGATAATGTTATAAAAAAGTTAAAACTGAAACTCAGTGAATGCAATCCTAACTCTATTTCATTTGATATCTTTTCAAGATATTTTGATGATGGATCCTTACTTAGGAAAGGTACTGGCTACTCACTAGGATAGTGTAATTCTTTAGATTTTAATATAAGAAATAATTAGGCAGTATGACAAGATGAAAGCTTAGAAGTTGAAGATAAGCAAATACAGTGTTTCAAAGCCTTTCTTGTTTGAAGATTGATGAACAGAAAAGCAAGGCTGGAAGCCTTTTGTTACACCCTGATTATTTCTGACATCCCACGGTCTGGAGAGATTCTCTGTAAACAAATCTAATCCTAAGCAAAAAACAAAAATCTTTTGAGACAGTCTTCTTTTAAGACATTTACTACTGCTTTTTATATTTTTCCATGAAGTTTTTCTTTTGTTTTGTTATTTTGGGTTAGTGTGGTGATGGTAATAATTTGTATACGTGAACAGTGGGACACATGGTGTCTAACTTACCACAATTTTGGTTTGGGCTGCTTTTTGAGAAGAAGCCAAAACACTCTATAACTCTTCACTGCATGTATCTGTCAAATTATTAAAACCACTATCTGTAATTTACATAACTAAGATTGGCTGCTGGTCTCAGCTTTCTTTCAAATTATCCTCAAGAGGCAGGACATTCTTCTGTCCCTTAAAAAAGTGAGAGGATTTTTTTGTTTTAGAATGCATCATTCATCCTGTAAGACAGAAATACTGATGTAATGGAAAGTGGACTTTGGGTCATGATGTTATATCATTAGTGCACGATTTCAGAAAGTCCTAGAATATTTGGGATGTTAAAGGCAGCTTTGTTGTAAATGATGCCTTGTTTTTTCTTTGGAACTTATTGCTTGATTACTGAGAAGAATATAATCTCACAAAGGAGAAGATTACACACTTATTTGTATATTAAGTGAGCTGCTTTGAAAATTCAAGTTTCATATTCAAATACTTTATAACTAAAAGTTCATTTCCTGTACTAATTGCTACATTAATCATTTTTAGCCATATCTTGTGTTAATTGCTTTAAAGTTACTTACCTGATGCCAAAACATTTCATAGAGTGTGAAATTGAAAATTAAATTTGAAGATTCAAAATCACCCTGCATAGTTAGTGTAGTATTTAGGGATATGGAAAAAACTAAAATATTCTACTTCTAAAATATATACATGTACATATACATACTTACCTGTATATGTAGATATACGGAGAAAAATAACAAAATAATAATAAATATTGCCATCACACCTTTAGGAGATATTTTCTGCAAGTGTTGCATTAGAAGAAAGCAGAAAGGAACCACAGGGAAAAAGGTCCAATTTTAGCATAAATCAAGAAAGACAATGGGAGGCCAGAGGTCTCCTGTAAATTTCTGGCTCTAAGTACTTACCAGAAGGGCTGATTATAATCCATATAATAGATGTGCTATATATGTCGACATGTCCTTTTTCTGTGACATATGAAAGAATTCACAAGAAAAAATCACTTTTAAGAAAAACAACAAAAAGTTTAAGATATGTGAAACAGAAAAGTAGAAATAATCAGATTTACAAACCCTATGTAGTTATCCCTAAAAGAAATCTTAACCTTTTGTAGCAACTTCAGAAACTGTGCATAACTATACAGTTATGGCTGGTTCCATAAAGGTACATTTTCATAGTTTTATTTGTTATTCTTTCCATTGAATTATCTGCTTTATTAGGGTTTTTTATTATTCTTAATGCTTATTCTTCTTCTTTCTCGACACCATTTTCATGTTACTTTCTTGCGTATTTCTAAAGAGCAGTTGGAAATGCAGGTTGTGTTAATTTCTTGTACAACTTCCACTGATTAAATTGTCCTTATACTGCTCTTAGAAATAACTCCAGTGATGTAATGTTGTACTCTGGTTGAAGGAGACTAATTCAGACCCAAGATTTTAATGACAGATACACAGAACATTAATGAATAAACAGGAATTAATGCCTCTGATTTTATGAAGGAAGAGGAGCTAACAGGAATGCTATGATCTGAGAAGTATCTGCCAATGATGTGACAATGCTAGGGTGTTCAGGTACTGCCAAACAACTTGGGCACACAGGCTGCAGTCAGGAAGCAGATTTGTGAGGCCAAATACTCTATCACTTTCTGGAACTGTTCTCCAAACACATGTCTGAAAGAGTG
>NW_005054565.1:273304-303310 GCF_000277835.1 Geospiza fortis | reverse complement strand
AAGAGTGTGATCTCTGGGCTGGCTTGGGAAACAGGCTGTGAGAATATGCAGCACAATGGGTTCAAATAATACACTAATCCAGGAAGATGTAGGCAAAAATTATCTTAGTGTAATTTCAGTGGCAAGAAGAGCCCTCTGGATTCAGTTGTAACTTCTGCTCAGGTGAGACACCAGCTGAAAAGGTTTGGCAGGAAAAAAACAATAACCTTCAAAAAAAAAGTTATGGAAAATCAGCCTGATAGGATATGACTCTAGCAAATAATATTTTTTATGTCATTTTCTACATAAAGGACTGGAACCATTTTTATCACATATGCCACATCTTATAAGGAAACATAGACAAAAATAAGCATGATTTTGGGCTCTTTCTTTTGAATACATATACTGCAAGTTGATTGTTTCCTTTCCTCTTCCAGTTATGTGGATGATTTGGAAATTCAAATGCAGTTAGTCTGTGATCTGGGAAAATCCTTTTAAAAGTGGAATTCTCAAATCAGATGGCAGACTGCAGGTTAAAAGAATGAGAAGTTATTTTTGCTCATGTCTTTCAATGAATATAGGTTTCATATATCCTAGTTATCAATAATTTAAGATCATGTAGCACAGCATATAAGACTTCACCCAATATGGGTAGGCAAGCAGTTATTAGGAATACATAAAATGTCACCTCAATACTTTCAATATTGTAGCCATGTCTATCTTCACCTTTCAGTTAGTTAGCACTTTCAATTCATAGTGTAATAAACAAAGAAAAATTGCATATTTTACTGTACTATTTGCCCCAACAGGTTCTCTTCTCCATTTTCTTGTCTTTTTCCTCCGTGGCTAAACAGGGGACTCTAAATGACCATCTGTCTGAACTGTTATCCTCATAGAGGTAGAGCTGATTAACTTGCAAGACACATCTTGGCAAGAGTCCTTAGATTTCACCTAAGGTTTCAGGAAAACTAGGAGCTCTTTCATAATTTACAACCATCAAGTGAAAGTACTTTACATTGTGTTGTGTTGCCTGCACAGGGTATATAAAATATTTAGATGCCAGAGTGGCATTTAGAGAGACAGTTTTGTCACATCAGTTTTGGCACTTTCTGGTACTCATGGTCACAGGAGACAATTAACACTTAATTCTCAAATCTGTGTTTTGAGAAAAGAGTTCAGGATTCAGAGAAACCCAAAAGGAATAAAGGAGTGAAGCCAATGACATATTTTTATAGTCAGGAAACCAACCAAGGAAATCTATTTTTCTTGTTATGTTATGTCTATTTCTGTAGTAGTAGAGACAGAGTACTACATGTGAGCATGGAGATTTGCATGGAATCAAGAATACTTGATGCAAAATTAAACCCAAAGTGAAGACCTAGATTTTGATGCCTGATAAAAAAATGAACTTCACTACTTAAAGAGAAAATTATGTTATTAATTGCCTAAAGATATGGAGCATTAGTTTGCACACAAACTGTTGTGACATGATCTATTAGCTGTAACCTCAGGATAATTACACAGAGCCCAAGGCTTGCAGGAGATAAATGCAAAATGCAGTTGCTGAGTACTAAGGGGTAAGTGGCTCCTACAGGAAAGGACAAATTCAGAGGAATGAAATTACCCCAAAGAGCAGGAGGTAAGCTGAGATTTTGCAAAAGACATCAAGCTCCTTTGGGAAAGATGGTAATAATGGATATTTTGAGGTTGGGCTAATGCTGCTGTCATTGCATGATGGTTCAAACCATTCCTACTTGCCTGCCAGCATCAGTAAGTCTTGTGACTACCCAGAGAAAGCAGCTGCCTCTGGTAGTTTGCTGCCCTGGGTGTTGCTTTGCCTAGTCAAGCCGGCCAAGATACATGGCACAGCCCCAGGAATAACCATTATATTGTACATTAAAGTTTGATATTTTCTGAGATGTCAGGGTATTAAGAGTGTGACACCAGGGATGGGAAACTTGCAAAGCTGAACATAAGTGGAACTCGAATAACCTCTATGATGGAGTTAGGAATCCCCAACAGCAGGAAGAAATTTAATCAGAACATAAAAATAGGCAAAAAGTTGTCTAATACTGTTAAGACATATAACTATGATAACATCCTTTGATTCAGGATTGAACTGTTAAACAGAAAGTAAAATGAAAAAAAATTGTGTGTTTTAATAACACGCTAGATCTATTGGTTCAGAATAATTTAGGTAATAACTGTGATTAATGGGTCTTTTTTCATGATATTTGGACATATAGAAAACTGTATCTGAAGCAGAGTTGATATGAATATCAACTCCTTTAAGCAATAATAAAGCCTTCAGATATAGGGGAACTTGGTCTTAAATTTTATCTATAGTGACACAAATAACTAGTTGTTAAAGAGTTCAGTTAGTAGTGTAGTCTGAAAACAGAAAATATTTTTAATTCACAGCAGAGAAAAATAAGCTTTTTAAGGTAAAATAGACTGAAGTTAAGACAACCACTTCTAGCTAGAAGAAAAAATAATTTAGATTAATGCATTAAGATAAAGTAAATAAGGACAACATCTCAAACTTTGATTGAATTCACTGAATGCATCTGAAGTACCTTCATGTAAGACAATGTATGTTGGCTTCGGTTCTTACTAGTATTTTATGCTAGCATTAAAAGCCCTTAGCCCAATTATATTTAGAACTAGCATTTCTACTTAAACTCTGGAACAATACATTGTTTAGAATACTATGTTCAATAGGAAAGGAAGAAAAATGTTTGGGGTTCATTTGTTTTTGTTCCCCTTTTGCAAGTCAGAATGTGCTTTACAGTGAAAAAAATAGAATACCAGGATAGTGTCTTTCACAACAGAGTTCATTATAAACCTTCTTTTTTTTTACAGCCAACAAACAAAATGACTGATAAATACATATAAATGCACATATATATATATGTATACATATCTATATGTCTTGTTTGATTTCCAAAAGACCATTAATATAATCATACACTGATCTGGGTTATGTGACTGAATAAAATAGAAATAACATGTTTATATAGAAAAAGAATTTACTCTGGGATTTCTGCATCTTCTCAGTGTACAGCTACTCTGTGTAGGTTACCAATTTTTTCACATTCACTTACATCAAGGCAATTGGCAATATTAAAGGTAAAGAGAAAAGGAAGAAATAAAAAGAAGAAAAAACCCAACCATTTCAATAATGCAGCGACTGGACTTTGAGTACTAAAGGCAAAAGGCATGTCAAATCCTCATCTTTCCTCATGCACAGCTGTAAGATAGACTAATGCCACTTGTGAGATGGATCCTGAACTCTGAATCTCTGATCGTGTCATTACCATTCTGAACAGAAAAAGAAAATCTTGAAACTCACCAAAATAGAATAGAGAAGAAAGCATAATAATTGTGGGGGGGGGGGGGTTTTTGTTTTTGTTTTTTTTTTTTTTTTTTTTTTTGTTTTTTTTTGTTTTTTGTTTTTTGTTTTTTTTTGTTTGGTTTTGTTTGTTTGATTTATTTTTGTTTTCTTTTGGTTTTGTTTGCTTGTTTTTGTCTGGGTGGTTGGTTGGCTGGATATTTTGTGAGGGAGGTGGAGGATGGGTTTATTTTTTCAGCATATTTTCTAAACAGGTTTGCCAAAAAAATCAATGGGTACACACCACAGAATGGTAAGAGGAGAATAAGACAATTGTAAGCCTAAGCAAAAATGAAATTTTACAGGTGACAGCATTAGTCAAGGAAGTTCCTTTGGTAATGATAGAGCAGTGAGAAGAGACGGAACTGGAATGCTAACAGGAAAAACTGGCTACTTAGAAACAGCTATTTCAGAGAAGCTGCTTCAAGGGTTTACATAGATGCTTTTCGAAACACTAAATTCTTAGTATTATTTCTTCTAAATAAATACTTCAGTACCACAAACTAATAAAACATTACATAGTCCCTATAAGGAAAGAAATCCTTAAAAGAAAGTATAGTACAGAATTTTAGGATTCTTTTTGGTGATAATTGCTAAAAAAGTGTGTAAAATCCAGTTAGCTTGCTTCAATACAGATTTTAAATTGTTTTCTATCTTTGTGGTTCTAAAATTGAGTAAAATTCCATTACTTTGTACAACGACCTCTTGTGTTTTGCACAAGTCTTTATTATAATTCAATATGATATTTGACTCTAGGCTTTCACTAGCATTCCAGTAGGGATAATGGAACTGCCACACATGAAAAAGATCTGTGCAATGTATTAATTAAATCCTCTGTTGGCTAATGAAGGACAAGTACTCATACTTGACACTTGCTCTTTTTTTTCTTTTTTGTTTTTCGTGCCACTTAAGGACAAAAAACCAGCTTAAATCCAAGCATTGATTAGTCTATTTTTACAGGAAGAAGGATTCCAGCATAATATATATACAGATTCAAACTGCTGGTACCAGGAGTCAAAGCATTCAGGAAACAGTGGTGGCTGAAAATTATATACCTAATCAGATATTCCATTTTAATTTTTTTCTTTTCCTTTGTGTCATGAATTGTAAAATACCAGCACTTATTTTGAGGTCACACAAGTCAGGGCTAGCAGAGGAGTAGAGGCTTCCAGCAGGGATGATGGGTCAATCAGACACCTCTGGTCTCAGCATGAGGCTTCTGCTGCAGCAAAGGTAAGGCAGATTTGGCCTGGAATTTTTTCAATAAGTTGATGGGTTTTATTGGAGCAACAGGCTATTACTTTTTTTTCTCTGATCTTTTACAAGAAAAAATCATTTTTTTCTAATGGGGAACAGTTTAAGGTTCCACACTGGTAAAATGTCAGTATCATCTAAGCAAAACTATATATTACCTTTTTGTAATGAATGACATTTGTTATTAAGATTATTTTTTCTGTTTCATGGGCGCTGTGCTTGTGTATTGTATTTGTCCTTGAAAAGTCTGTTTAAGTTCATGTAATTCATTTCTGTTATATACAATTCAACAAGATGAATCAGATGAAAATTCATACTGGATTCTGCATTTGGCATACCATTAATAATAAAGTAGAGCAGGTTCATCACAATCTATGAGAAGCAAGTCTTTTAGCTCTAGGCATTTTTCCAGAGGCATACAGATTTCTGAGTCCTCTGTAAAAATGCTGCTACACCATTCCACCTCAAGATTCACCTTTGGTGTAAAGCAGAATCACAAAATTATAGACTGTTTGAGGTTGAATGAGACCTCTGGACTTTCACCCTCCTGCTCAAGTAGGGCCACCTGCTTGCCCAAGACCATGGCCAGACAATTCCTGAGTATTTCCAGTGAGGGAGACTCTACAATCTTTCTGGGTAAACTCTGCCACTGCCTAGATACCCTCACAGATTTCAGATGTTCAGAGGAAACTTCCTGTGTTTCAGTCCTTTGCCCTTTTTCCTGTCACTGGGTGCCACTAAGAGCCTCATTTTCTTTGCACCTTACCTTCAGGTAGTTTGGCTAGAAGCTCTTTGTTCACTCACCCAGGCCTTCTCGCATATTTGGCTGACTTTGTATTTCTTCAGATGGAACCTGAGCTTGGTAGAAATGATCTTTGAATATTAACCAATTTTCTTAGCCCCCTTTTTTCATCCAGGACTCAATTCAACAGACATCTTCCAAACAGGTCTTGAGAGAGGCCAAAATACACTCTTCTGAAGTCCAGGCTTGTGAGTTTGCTTTCACTCTGCTCTCAGGATCTTGAACTTCCCCACTTCATGGTCACTGTAGCCACGGTTGCCTTTGATCTTCACATCCCCAGAGATTATTTTCTTGCTGGTGAGCATGAGGTCTGGGAGACCATCTCTGTTGGCTTCTCTGTCAGTCAGAGGATAAAGTAACTGCTCATGCAGTCTGGGAACCTTTAGAATTGCTTATGTCTTACTGTGCTGTTTCTCTAGCAGATATGAGGTAGTCGAAGTCCCTATGAGTTCCAACATTTGTGAAAATAAAGCTGTTCCTTTGTAGGAGACCTGATCCACTGCTCGTCCCTGCTCAGACGGCCAATAGCAGATATCCACTTTATTGCCACCTTTACATTTTTATTGTTTTTTTTTAATTTTTAATTCTAGCAAATAAGCTCTTGGTTCCTCATCCATCCCGGCAAAGGTCTATGTACTCCAGACACTTCTTAGAAAAAGGGTAACACTCTCTCTTTAAGTTTTTCCTTCTGTGCTTCCTAAAGAGCCCATATCCCCTCCTTCATTGCAGCACTCCAGACACAGAAGTCATCCCACCACATCTCCAAAAAGACCACAGTGTGCAGCTGCACACAGGTCTCTCCCTCATCATGTTAACTACTCATGCTGCCTGCATTAGGATACAGGAACTTCAGAGACATGAACTGATGCATATATAACTTGTGTATGGTGAAATTTAACAGGTACACAGTGAACTTACAGACAGTGCATTGCAACTAGCTCAAAATCATACTCCTCCCACCTCTTCACAACATCTCAGCAGCTATGCCCTTATTCTGTATGCTTGTTGCATCCACTTGTTACACAGTCTCTTTGAGACTGTCATCTCTTTGAGCAAAGGAATGCCATTTTTATATATTCCCCAAAGCCTGTTGCCCTCTAGACACCACTACATTATAAATGTATAATTGTAGGAAGAGTGGAAACAAAATACCAAAAAATCCCAGCATTATAAATGTAATCTGTAGCATCACTTATATGTGATTCTAAACCTTTACCTGCCATTCTCTGCCCTTGTTCTATTCATGATTTGACTACTTCAAAGACAACGAAAATTTTTCCCTGAAAACATACAATGAGATTAAGGAATGAGATGAGTCATTCTGCAAATAACAAAGCTTTGACCAACTCAGAATAGTAAAATATGATTTCAGTAGTTTCACTTGTCTTGGGACTATACCAGGATGATTGAGGAATGTAGTGACCCAAAGTCATTACATGATGACTCATGAGACATCAAATTTGATTCTGAAAATGTGACTTCAAACTTTGAAGAAAACACAATTTTCATCAAAAATTCTCACATGAATGTCTGGATAGATACCAAAACAGCAGCTGGTTCTAAGCCAAAACAAGCTCTGAATTTTTACCAGATTTGCTAGGTTAATACCTGATGCTTTTATAATGCTTTTTAAAAATAAATGGTAAAGAAGGTTGACCTGGACAATTCATTGTATACCTAGGGAATTCACTAAGGACCTTACTCAATTCTTATTAAGCTGAGAAGTAAATCCTTAACATCAAGAATATATGGCACAAACATAAATCAATCGAGTCACCAACACAGAATATGCAGGCTTCATTCCCATTCTTTCCTTTTCTAGGATTTCAATATTTTCTACCATAATAAAATCTTCAATGGCAGAATTCCTTATTTAGCCAGCTTGCTAAACAATACTAAGATAAAAAGCCAGTTAAGAAAAAAAAAATATACTCATTAAATGCCTGTCAGTAATTTGAAACACATTGTCAAGTACAATAGTCCTGTATATCAACTACAGATTTAATTGCCTACTTGATGAGACAAAGAGATGGGCCCTGATGATGTGCCACCCCTTCTCACAGACAATGTATGAGAAAATTTCAGCTCTTTGTCTTTTCTCCAACCTGCGGAATCCAGTATTATGCTATTGAGAATAATTTTTTCATCAATTTACTTAATCCTGTCCTGGTTTGGAATGGGAGGAAATTCAGGGAAGTGATGCCAAGCTTTTTGTGTAACTGACAGTCTGTTTAACCACTGAGAAGCTGGACACACCTCCGTGAAACATGCGTTAGAGATGACAAAACCCGGGAACTCTCCCTTCTGGTCGGTGAGCAGGTTGTGGGCCCCAGCCTCATTTCCCTGTCTCGGCCAGGCTGGGCCTGGTGGTTCTGCTGCAGACCAGGTCCTTTTCCCCCCTCTTCAGGCCACCCACTGGCTTCTCCCATCGGCCCCGTTCTGGCCACGCCAGACCCCAGCAGCTGCCAGGCAGGAAGGCAGCAGAGGCTGCCATGCCCTGGCCAGAACAGGGCTGGTCATGGCTGCGAAAATCTTGCCATCAGACCCTCTCTCCCCAGCACGGCTGGGACCAGAGACCTCTACAGCCCACGCAGAAACCAAAGACCAACCATGAGGCCCATCCTGACACAGCCCAGCCGCGGCTACCCACCACAAGTTACCATGGGTCAGGTAGGCCTCAAGTGCAGTGTTAACTTTTTCAGTGCTTCCGTCCTCTCCCTAGTGAGAGAAAGGAACAAGATGCAAGCATGTAAAGGAGCAGCATGAAGACATGGAGGTCAGTGAGGAAGAAGTTAGGTCTCAGATGTGAGGGAGGAGGAGAGGCCTTGTTTTTGGAGCTGAGATCCTCTTGTAAGCTATGGAGAAAGGACTCTTTTTCCTTATAACTCATGAAACTATGGGGAGATGAAAGTGTTCAAATTGATATCGGGCAAAAGCCTCCATGCTAAGATAAGCAGATGTTGAAATAACTGTGATCCCATTAGAAGTTTGAACAGAGGAAGAGAGAAGAGTAGTCCTGTGCTTCCAGGAGAAGAGGAAGAAGATCTCTGTTTCCAGGGATGAAGATGATTTTAGGAATAGATAGCGAGAACTTTTGCCTTTGAACAGCTCATCTTTAAAGCAATACCCAATAAGTCAACATGGCCCATTGACAAGCTGTGGGAAGGCTTGTGGAATGGGAAGGATTTCACGACGGCAGGGTTCCCCGGGGGGCTGCTACTTGTGATAAAATTGATAACCACCAGAGAACTCTTTTTATCTGTCATTGAGAAGTCTCCATAACCTTAACAAGAGGGACTTGTTTCCCTCAGTAAACTGAAGTAAGGCTATTTTAGAGGCGGTAAACTGACTGGAAATCTTGGGTATGGTTTCTTTACATCAGTGGGAAAGAAAAGGTTGTGGGGGAAGGAGAAGTGTTCTGGAGGGTTTGCTTTGATTCTTACTACTTTTTTTCCTTGTAGTTACTTTTAATAAAATTTTCTTTATACCCTTTTAAAGTTTTGAGCCTGCTTTGCCTTTCTCCTAATCCTGTCTCACAGCTGTAAGTGAGTGTATTGGTGATTGGCCAGCACCAAACCTGCCACGTTCTTTGGTGTGTTGGCTGGGAAAATCTCAAAATTGGGGAAATCTTAAATTGGCAAACCAAAACCACTACACAAAATTGATGTTTCTGCCCAGTTTCAAACTGAAACTGCCACATTAATTAAATGAGTACAGGATTTAGCTATGACAAGTGTTATGTGTTTATAAGAATATCTCAAAACAGTTTATTTTCACCCATTTATGGCCCTTGTAGTGTTTTGTTTTACAAACATTAAATAGCATCACCTTCTTTTTTATAGGACACCCATGTGATTCATTCACTGGACTAGTTGCTCAGTAAAAGTTATTTATATTACATATTTTGAGCTCTCCTACTAATGACCTGGATGAATTCCAATTTAGGCATTTGGTGGTAAAAGTACCTCTATACATTCATCATTGTACTATGGCAGAATGTGTTTAAATTTAGTTTTTGACTTCTGCAAGGAAGAAGAAAAATAAAGCCTACATTTCTTTCCTTGATAAAAAAAAAGGTCAGAATTAGAATTAGATTATAAATGTAGGGTTTTTCTCATTTCACTATACATTGTACTAGTCCTACTAGTCACATGTCAATTCTGCTCTACATGCATACCTCATTCTTTACATACAACACTCCATCCGTTTCACATTTCCCTCTCATCTGCAGACAAAACAGGTTTTAAAGAACACAATTTTCTCCAAATTAGTACACCAAACTTACTAGACCAAAATACTTACTCCACAAAATGTATTCCAGGAGTTTATGCAGAAATGTATGTTCAATCTCGAAATGGAAGCCAAACTTTTGATATATCCAAAAAGAGTCATCATGTAGAGAGTTATATACATAGATGACAGAAAATGTTTTTTTATTTAGTGCACTTTAAAATTATCTGGTCTTTGCATGTGTTGCTCTCAATCTCTCAGTGATCTTAGGAAAGTATCAGAAAAATTTTTTCATATGACCACAGATATATATTTTCTGTCACTCTTTCATTCATACATATGCATAAAAAACCCCAATAAAGCCAAATAAATGAATAAATTAATCAGGAAATTTAGCTATTCTTCTTTTAAGTCAGGAATAGATTAAGAGAAAAGTGTGCAACATATCTTCAGTTTCTGGAAAATTGATAAAATGAGGCTTTCATTAATTTAAAGTTTAGGCCTTTAAAAGCTATCCTTTGAAAAACGTTTCACCTCACGAACCCCCGGACCCTCTCTGTGTATAAACTATGAAGAAAATATTTAACTAATTATCAATATGTTTCATTATTATTAGGATTTATTCATATGTCTAAACATGTATTCCAGACCCATTTACAAGATTCAGGAGTGTCCAAGAATATTTTTGAGTTACCTACCTGCTACCAGGCAGCTGACAATGGAAAATGCCTCTGGAATATATCTGGGATATCTTTGAGTCTGGCCAAAGGAGTGCAGGGGGACATGTGGTAAGCATGAGACATCCATCTATAGGGAATCATCTGCTTTCATCTCATGTGCTTAAGAAATAGTAGTTTATATAGTGAATAAACTTTACATAAACATATATTAGTTTATATTACATATTTTTTATAATGCCACTTTACTTAAGTATGTAATGAAATTAGACAAAATAAAGGTAGTGTCTTTTTGAAGGAATAATCTATAAAAGCAACTTTAAAAACACTCCTAAGAAATCTTTCTTAAAATATAGCAATATTACATGGATTATTAGTTGTTATACAACTGTGGTTATGTACCCAATATTCTGGATGAGATTTAAATTTTTATTTATAAACTTGTTTCTTATTCATCAGCAAGCTACAATTTTAATGCATTTTAGTGTCAGAAAACCTAGCCTCATTCTTGGAAGAAACTGAACACTATGACAGCCTAGTGCTTCTTTTGTTGAAATGTGTAATTATGCCTTAGTTCTAAGACCATTCAATCAACTATTAGTTATAAAGACAGCTGAAATCGTAGCTGGACTTTAAAAGCAACCAAACCAAACTACAGAAAAAAAGCCCAAAAAACTGAAAAAAAGTTATTTGAAAGACTATTGCTTGAACTAGAAATTATTTTTCTTCCCTTATTTAAAAAAAGAATAAATCATAGTATATATAACAATGACTTCTGACTTGAGATCTCAGTACTTGGATTGGAAATGTACTTGGTCAATCAAAAGATGGACACCTTGTTTAAATTTAGTTTTCATCTTCTATTTTTAGACATAAATCTATTATCCATACCTTCAGGATCCCTGGTGTAATTTCACACAGTTTTATCAGGGCCTGATAACGACCATAAAGTACTACCTTTCAAAGAAAGACATTACTTATATTTCCCACCTAGGAAAATTTGGGGGGAAAAGAAATATGAACACAAACAAAAAAATGCCAATACTGATAGACCAGGGCTTTTTCTTCGGCTGTGAAGAAAGACAGAGAATAAGATCTTTATTCTTTCTTAAAGAATATCCTTTCTTGAGTAGAGCATGGGCCTAAACAGGTGAATCTTCATTTAGTGATTCTTTAAATAGCTTGACATAATCATCAATAATTTTTAAAGCAGCTGGAAGATACATGGAGGCAAATGCATACTTAACCCTGTCTTTATGAAATACTGTGAAGAGCTTCTGACCCGTGAGAGAGGGTACTAATATAGGAAATGAAAGGATAGTGGTACACAGTAGATCATCTGTCTTATTTGCCTGATGGAGCATATGCTAGGAGCCAAAAATATGAGATCAGTTACTGATGCTCCTGAAATTTATTTGCTGCATTTCTTGCTTGAGCCATCATAAAAGCAGAAATGAAGTAATTATGGCTAGAAATGTTTGTTAAACTTGATAAATAGGGAAACAAAGTGGATGTTTGGTAATTCAAATTAAAGAAACTCTACTCACCATTCTACCTGCTATTTATACTTCTCAATCATTTAACTGCTGTTTGAATGACATAATTTTTCTTATCATGTGATGGTTTTGGGCAAAAAGCAAGGTAGAGGCTTGGACTGAAAAAAAATTTACAAAATACCCACATTAAATTTATGGAAATAGTTCAAATCCTCATTAAAACATTTTTTTTTAATCAGAAAAATTAAAAAATTAAATATGTTGCCTAGAAGGTTCAATGCCTTCCTTTAAACAGCAAAACAAGAGTGGGTAAACAGTGATTTTTCAAGTGAACAATGCAAAGAACTGATATTCTTTACAGCATTTTATGGGGAAATTCTGGGGAAAGATGGGAATATACAGGAGTTATTTGAGCTGTGGGAGAGAAAGTTCTTTCTTTTCTCCAATTCATGGCAAAGGCTCTCTTTGCCTTGAAGGTCCACTTATTAAAGCAATGAAAAATGTACTCCAAAGTGTAATTCTGAATTTTTAAATAACATGTATTTATCTAAGTGGGTAAACAGACACGTGCATCTTTCCCACTTGAAGTTCTGGTGCTTTACTTTTTGCCTAATGATGATAGTTATGTTCCATTTATACTTCCTTCTTAGGAAAATTAGCTCTGAAAATTGACCATTATTATGATGGAGTAATTTAGATGACCAAATATAAAATGTATTACTTTTTCCAGCTTACACTTTCAATTCCTTCATTTTGTTTATTCAAATTCTAATTAAAAATCCTTGTCTCAATCTTCAACATTTATATAGTCTACATTTTTTCTATGCTTCTTTTCATATCACTTAGTTAAATAGTGTTATATTAAAAGCCCTATAATTTCTCTGTGGGATTTTGTACTCCTACATGTTCTCTCTAACATTTTTCTGTGGCAATATAAGTACTTTATTTTAAAGGCAATGTAAGCACATTTCCTTAAAGGGCTCATTACAATCTGCCTTTTTGCTTAGTTATATAACAAAATGACTTTGATTAATTATTCAGGGCCAGTAGTATTTGTTTCATATGACAATCTATTTTATGGATATTTAGGGCAACCCAAGCTTTGGACTCTTTTCTGTATCCTCAGGAAGATCTTGTGAGCTTTGTGTATGTTTTTGTGTTTACTCACACATTAGAAAGCATTTGCAATTGAGTGTATGAGTTATTTAATATTAGGCTCACACAGCTACTTTTTATTCCTTCTATCACTCCATCTCAATACCTACTTGCATCCTAGTGAAGCTATATTCTTTCTGAATAACTTCCTCTTGTACACCTAATTTGATTTTCTCTCCCAATAATGCCTTCAGCAGCTTCATATAATTTAATCTGCTTGCAGATTAAGATAGAGTTTTATGGCACAGAAATTAAAGTAGTGCTGTATTTAGACATGCTGGTTCCTTATATGTCAAATAAAATTTCTTGGTTTTTCAAAAGAAAGAGAAAAATTAAGTAGGCATTAGGAACATAAATATTAAATTGTAGTGATACTTGAAATCATTATTCTAAACAGGGAAAGAAAATTATTCATCACACTGTTCTGCATTCTACCTTTCAGAGAGGCCACTGAATCAGAGCAAGCTGAAGTATCCAGTATGTCTACTGCATAATTTATCTAAGTGGGTTTGTCCATAGTTTGATTTTTGTGGAAATAACAAAAATATAATAGTTTGATCACATTTAATTACCATCACAAGATTTTGGTCCCTGTTGAAAAAAAATTTGTGTTGGTACCATATACTAGCCAAGTTCAGAGACACAAAATGTAACTGCAGTGAGGATGTATTTCACTGTAAGTGCAAGGTTTGTGTTGTATATCTCCAAACCTCCCACTGACTCCTATGGGTATTTCTGTGTTCAGGATTGCTTTATAACTGTAACTTCGCTTTGCTGATAAAAAGCAGATAGCATTCAGCAGTTTTATAGCTAGGAGCTTACCACAGTCACTTCAGACCATTATGGTTCTTATAGACCATTATGGTTCTTAAGTTTAGAGAACCTCTGTATGCCTGTTTCACAAGAAGACTTTCAAAGCAGACACATTGAAGAGTTCAGGTCAACACAGGGTCTTATCATTACCATTACAGTATAGAAAGCAATCAAGAAGTTGTTCTCACTAATGTACTTTCTAAGTGTAAATAAAATATACTATGTTCCTGAAAAGCAAAATAGATAATCTACCTATTTACTGATTACTATCTCTCAGGTCATGGATGTTGGTGACATAAATATTTCAATCTAGCCAGGTCTGCAGATTGTTTAATAGTGGATATAATCAATACCTCAGAGTTGCTCTGGATTTTTTTGTAATATAAAACATGCAAGAACCAAGCCAAAACTCTATGTAAGTATTTTACATGATTCTCCAAATGCCTAAAGGAATAATGTATCATCCTTTAACTCCAGTGTAGAATAGCTGGAAAGGGAAGATTGGCGGCCTTACTCACTTATGAAGTAGAACAAGACAAAAAGTTAGTCTGTAGACTTGATAGTTTAAAGGACTGTTACTTCTTCAGTCACAATGATGCCAAGATGATTTTTTGCCTTTTCTTTTATATACCTTTTTTATGTATCCTCAATGCTCTTAGCATAAATAGTTGCAATTTCTTAAGTCTGCTAACTTATCATAGTCCTAGTATTCTGTTAGGCCAGGAGACCAAACGTCCAACAGACTTCTCAGCTGGAGGCTGGAAAGCCCTCCACTATCTTGAGAAACCAGTGTCCTCCCTAGAACGTATCCTGTAAACCAATGATTTGGCCCATCCATGTGGGAATTCCTCAGTATGGGAGGATTTCACGCTATTCATTCAAGCCTCTTATTGTGGCATCCTTGTTAGATAGGCTAATTTGTCAGGTCTATAAATTGTATACGCAATTTATTGTGTGGGTGCACTGTGGCACATCCCACCTTGGCAAAACGCTGCACCATGAGGATCCTTATTAAATACTGAGGTCAAAACTCCTTATCCCTTAATCGTGTCTGGCTCTCAATTTTTTAAGACCAGGAAAAGGCATCAACAATATTTCCAGCTTTTTTAATTGTGTCTCATTTCTCTTTCCTTATTTCTTTCTTTTTCTTCTCAAGTGATATAGATTTCAATTCATTATGTTTGCTGTCTAAATCCAAAATTATAGGCAGGTTTTTATTAGCATAACTCAGAAAATTAAGAACATTATGACAAAACCAACTAGAAGGTTCCTAAGCATCTGAAAAAAAATTACTGTAGCCTAACTCTTCTTTCTCTTTATAGTGCATATTTTAAAGCCTAAGATCACAAGCAATATAAATTTAAGTCCTACACAAGAATACAAAATCACTCTCTGACTGCTAAAATATCTTAGAGTCAGTAATGCATCTGGTAAGATTAAGCAATAAACGTATTGCAAAAATTTTTGCATAAATGCCAAAAAAAACCCCAAACCTAAAATACAAACTCAAAGCTGTGTAAGAAAAGATTGAAAGGGGACTTAAGAATTTCCTATGAAATACCAGAATTTGTCAATAAAAATACTTTCAATGACCTCTGCCTCTTCCATGAGTTTCTCCCCATCACCATATGCCTCACAGAAAAAAAAATCTTTAGTTTCTGTCAAACTGACTGCGCACAATGATATAATAGAAAAGAATTTTTTCAATTGTTTCTGAGCAGCATTATGTATAGCTTGGGAAAAAAAAAATATGACCCCTGTTTAATTTGCACCAGGAGGCTGACGCCCTCATTAAAAAAATGGGGAAGCTCTTTGATTTGACTGTGTATTAATTTATTCGGGCAGCCAGAGATCACCAAGAGTTTAAGGTCAAAAAGAAGGGTGATACAGAAGGATTTCTGAAAGCTGCGGTGAAGCAGGAAACAAATCCAGCAGTAAAGCAGTTTGACACAGTGAGAAGGGCTTTTGAAGTAATCTCTAAACCTACTTTTGGTGACTGCAAAATATGGTAGCAGATTTCTCCACCTGCAAGAATTTTTGCCTCTATAGGAAATGTCTTGTCTTTCTTTGTAATGCCTTCCTGTAAAATTCTGTGGAATATCATTACTATTTGTGAGACTCTGCACTTGTGTGTGTATATTCACACACATTTAATCCACCAAAACACTATTCATCCATAGCATCAATTCCTATCCTTAAAAGTACAGACACAGCTTAGAATATATTTTTTAACATCCTTATCTGTTCTTTGGCAATGTTCAAGAAATTTCCTGATTTTTAGCCTTAGTTCAGAGCCTATAATATTTAGATGAAGCAGACACACATTTGCATTTTCCCAGCTGTCTTGTGTTTTAGAATCTTCTGCAAGTTTGTTTTACATATTTACTTGTATTGTAACAGTGGTGGGGAAATTCTTCCTCAGTAACAGTGGGGGGAAATTCTAAGGTGCAGATTACAAAGGTTGTCTTTGACAAAGTCCAGCTCTAACTCGTGAATCTACTCACTGTATTTCAAACAGACTCTTACTTATCAGTGATAAAAATGTTATATGAGGAAGAGAGAAAATTAATTTACAAAAGGGCATCAGCTGAGAAGACAGACACGGTCTACATTCTTAAGGGTAGTCTGCATGGTTTTGTTTTCAATTGCTAAATGTATGTAATGGTACTTAATCAGTAAAATAGGTTCATATAAAATCAACCAGCAGGTATTATCATAATTCAAAATTATTTCAGACCTTTTTCTTTTACTGGTACCTTAAATAACCTTACAAGATGAAATGGAACATTTCAGATACTTCTCATCTGTTATAGCTATGCAGTATTCCATCTTCCATCTAGGTAGATTAAATTAACCAGTATCTAGCCTCTCATCTATGAGTTTTAGCTGATGTTCATCAAACAAAAACTGTGATTGCCTTCTCTGGTTACTTATAAAATCTGCTGCGCTGGTTTGAGAGTCCAGTGACAGAAGTTGACTAATAGATGATTTTGAAGCTGAACTTGCTGGAAAACTCATTGGTATAAAAGCCTTCTGCCTTGAAACCGGAAGAATTTTGTGTCAGTGAATGGACAAGTGCTAAATTGGTAGCTTTGTCTTCAACTACTAGTCCTGTGATTGTTTAATGGTCTTGCCGCCTGCCATGCCTTCTAAAGGAGTTATGTAATTACTTCTATATAAAGTCAGGTGTTATAAATAACGTTTGGAGTAAGGGCTAGATACCAAAAAAAAACCGCTCATGTGAAAAGTTCCATATGTGTCCACTCAAGACTGTGAGGAGTACAGGTCAGGATAAAAAAATCCCAAGTCCATTTTAAGAAATTACTGAAAAACTGCACAATTTCAGATTTTGTTAATATCAATAGTTTATTTAAGTCAAGATATTGGATAATATAAAGTGCAGAAGGGTGGTTTTTTTTTGTGTGATTTTTTTAGGAAAAAACATAGTCTTATTTTTGTCTTACTTAAAAAAATAAATAGCTTTTTTTTCTAAATTTTTTGGGGGAATCTTAAATCATAAATTAGTTCAGAGAGGAGGTACTGAAAATTAATCTGTAAAGAAATCTATTTTTATCAGATGACAAAGATAGCTCTAACTGATCCAAAAGTGTTTAAGTTGTAGCAATGCTTATCATTCTGCTGGTTTGATTCAAAATCTGTCGAAGGAGGCTGAAAGACTCCGAAGCACTACAATGAGTTTTAGTTCAGATAGGAGTACTTCAAAGAACTGACTTAGTGGTTAAACGTTTGTTTAAGTTCTACACTCCTTTCTTATTGAAAAAACATTTAGAAAATTTCTGTGTGTTTAGAGGAACTTTTGATTTTCTTCAGAGGCTCCTGATCATTCAGACATAATAAATAAGATTTTTATCATTCAGTCATATTAACATCTTGGCTATTATAGCCTTAAGTAAAGTGAGTTTTGGTAAGTATGACTGGCCCAAAAGTCAGGTCAGATCGTGTCTGCTTGCTTAGTTGTATTGTAGCTGTAGCAAAACAGCCATTCTATCTCTGCATCTGACAGAGACCAGACGGATTTTCTGGTGGGGACCTCTGGTGGTGTAAGAAAACATGTTTTAAATCAGAGATATCCTGCTGCTTCCTCCATCCAAGTGCTTCCAGGCAGGCATGTCCAGAAAAGGCTATCCATTCAGCGTGAACAGATTACATGTCCTGCTTTTCCTTGACACATGTCAGAAACAGCGGCCTGGGAAAAGCAGAGTATATGAACTGGGAAAAGACAGAGTTACAGTTTCTAGCACTGCAATGTAGAGGTATTTTCTGAGTACCTTCTCTTTTTGTTGTGGTTGGGTAGTTGGTTGGTTGGGATTTTTTTGTTGTTGGTTTTGATCGATCTCCTTTTATATTTCTAATCCCTTTTGGAATCCATTTATATCTTTGGCCTCCACAGCATCCTGTGGCAATGAGTTCTACAATTTAATTATGCAGTGTGTGAAAAAGCACTTCCCTTTGTTTGCTAAAAAAATTTCTGGATGATAATTTCATTTAATGCCCCTTGTTCTTGTTTTACAAAAATAGCATCTAATTGCTCCCTTGCCTCCTTATTCATGGCTTTTATTATTTTATACATCAAGAACATATCCCTTTGGGTCTTTTTTTCCCTAAGCTAAAGATGCCTAATCTAATATCCCCTTCTATAGAAGTACTTCTATCTTTGCTCATTCCCTGCCTCTCTGTCTCATTTTAGTTTTACTAAGTTCTTTAGTGGAAAGAGACACCAGAGTTGCAAGTAATAGTAGGCACATGGTCAGCTTTCAGTACTCTGACCACCAAAAGTGAATTAAACATACAACTTGTGCATTTGCAATAGGAGGGCATTAAAATGTTTTGCTATGGCTTTGGAGCCTTTCTGCAAGTTTTCTTTTCAGATCCTTTGAAGCTCACTTCAACATGAATGCAAGGCTTTTCAAGCTGGAAATCTACTGTCGGCCTCATTCCTTGCTCTAAACAATTTCCACAGTATGACCTGCTATAAAGAAAGAAAAGAAAACTATGAGATAAAGATAAAAGAATTTTCCCTTGATATCAGCATTATTTTAGGATAGTTTCCCAGGAAATTCACTGGTAAAGTCTCATCTTCATGGATAGGAAAAACTGCAGAAAAAAACTAAAATAGTGGGTCAGTTTTATGGAAGATGATGATTTTAGAATTTTCAGTTGCAATGGCAATAAATTACTTTAGTTTAGCTTAAATTTGGTCTTCAGAGTATTCCACCAGCATTCGTATGAGTTTTAGAAAAATAGTTGGACTTTTCGTCTTGGCGAGTTTACTGTTTATCTGAACCCCTGCTATGCATTCCAGTCTGTGCTCTCTGCTTCAAGATGTTTGTTCCTTTGTCTCTTCATGATGACTGAAAAAGTATTTTTCCCAAAAGTTAGAGGGAAACCCATGTAGATGGCATGGCATAAAGACAAATGGTGAGATAAAAACTGCGAATCTTTGTGGTCTGTGGATTCACATATGTTTGTCAGCTTTTGTAATCTCTGAGTGACATTTGAGTGACACCACATAGAACATATTGAAGTGCCCAGAGGAAAAATTCTTTCCTAAAGACAGTTGTGTTGGATAACAATGCTACACAAGATTCAAGACAGACACTTGAAAGAAACACAACAAGGAATTGTTTCTAGGAAATTCTATGTAATATGAAATATAAATTCACCTGATTATTGCCTGGAAGGAATATTAATAGGCTGTCCTCAATCTGATTGCTGTCTTTGCTAATATACCTGTAAAGCTAAAATACACTTGGACCTGATGAAGCCAGGATGTAGAACTAAATTATCTTCTAAAGTTAGAATAAAATTATCTCCCTATTTGCATCAGAGTCTTTACATGTTTATATAGGAATGGTGAAAAATGTGCAATTTTGTGAAATGGTTGAGATTTTCGGAACAAATTGACAGTATTCATAGATCTTCTCTGACTTTCTTTTAAAGGAATTCCACTAAAAATCTGTGAATAGATAAGACAATCTGCGAGGCTGTGAATAACTATAGAAATACTGAGCATTTTTTTAAACCTTTACATAGATTTAAAATGTCTGTTATTTAATGTTTAAGATCTAAAGCCTCTTTCATATTTTTTGGAAATGTTTCTTGTAAGTGCCATTAGAGCAGTCCAGCACAGTGGGGCAAGGTCCTATAAGCTTAATAATTAACAGAAGAGACTTGTCACTTAATTTTAGGAAATGACATCATATATTTGACTATAGTCAGTAGACTTTTGCTAGGAATTAAAATGCCAATTGCACTGTATTTAACTACGATCATTGTATCACAGACTTATTTTTAATGACTCCCTTTGTAGGAGTTCAAGTTCTTTCTTTTAATAAAGCTATTTCACATTTTGTCCTTGCCAATGTCAGTTTAAAAGAAATGAATACTTCCTATCTGTCTTGTTAAGGGAGATGACCTGTCCAACCTCTCAGTAGAAGGTTTGGATTCCCATTAAAAGTTTTCAGTTCTCTCCTTTCCTTTCAGCCCTTGTGTGTGCTGTATCTTTTGTAGATACTTTTTCAAAAAATAAATGACCCAGTCAGAAGCAAAGAAGATTTTGCCCAAAAACTTTAAATTTGCCACGGACTGATAGTGCTAGATCAATATTTGCATTAGATGAGGTGAACTGGTTGCTAAAATGAGAAGACAAATGTGACAATTACTAACCCTTGAAAAAAGGCAACCTTTAGGTCCCAAAAGACTTAGTTAATATATAGAAATGGGTAGAAAAAGAGGGGTATTTGGTGTTAATTGAACAACTTTCAAGATGAGTGCTAAAATCAGCATTCTGATTAAAAAGAAAGTGAAAGACATCATATTTTTGTTAAGTAAAATCTTTGAGCTATTTGATAGAACTGATAGTGGTTAGCAGTGCTGTTCTCAGTTACATGACAGTAATAATGAAAGCATGATAATCTGATAAATGCCACATATTTGTCAAAAGTGATTTGTCTGGTCCATGAAAATTAAATTCTATTGTAAAAGCAAATATCCCTAAGAGATATTATGTAAATATAGATTAGAAAAATGCACAAAAAGGCACATTGATGATGACTCTTCCCCTTGAACATATTTGTTCTAGGTAGTATGGAAGTATGTACAATTCACAGGTAGTAGGAACAATTCATGTGATATTAGCAACAGTAAATGCTAATTAGGCTACTTGTGCTCCCTGCTTTCTGCTTAAATTTTTTTTTTCTGCAATAACTTCAGCTTAATGGAGCAAAAATTTAAAAAACACCAAAGTAATAATTGTTAAGTAACACATGTTAAATGTGCTAAATTTAATCTGGTGAAAAAAGACAGGTACCAGTTTCTTTTCTGAAAATAGTAGCTGGGGCCAGAGACAAATTACAAAGCACCTTCAAATCTGTGGCTTCACTCTACAGTGAGCAGGTGGCTAACCAGCAAAAAAAGAATAAAATTATAATAAAAATAATATAATAAAATAATTTTTAATTTAAATTTTAAAAATATGATAGTGAAGTCAAAAAACAGAAAAATTATGACTGGACCAGCAGCAGAAATTGAAAAATAATATCTAATCTTCCATGCAATTTATTATAACAAGAGAATAAAGACACATTTTTCTGTCAGGAAACACATGAGGCTGTATTACAGTCTCAAAAGTAGGTCTGGAAAAGATACTTTTAGATAAATGTAACATTTTTATCTGCCTGAAAAAAAATAATTAAACTTCACTATATAATTTTCAACAGGTATCTGAGGCCTAAATGTGTGAGAAAAATACTAAATTTTCATAAGGAGAAATGTCAGTAACAGTAGCTAATTTTATCCAATGTGTTTTGGGATACCTGCATGACTTTTGCATCAGCTGTCCATATATTTGAAGTTTATTATTCTCCAAACAATCCAGTTTGATATCACTTTTTGATGTTTCGGACAAAGAAGAATCTTCTTCCAAATAGAATAGTGTTTTCTGAATTAAAACTCCTTAGAACCTTCCTGTGAAAGCTCAGCTTTGTGAAAAACACAAGATGCTCACTAAACATAGATGAATGGAAAATCTTTTCTTGTTTTAGTAGTCAGGAGATTTTCACAGGACATGTAAATTGTGTCTGCTAATTCTTTCTACAGATGTACTTGAGAAAACAGTACTTGCCCTACTTGTCTTCCAGTTTCTTTCAGAGCCCTTAATTTTGTTTCACCTTATTTTATTTTTCTCTTTATGAAAAGATTATTGTCAGACTTTGCAAATTCTAAGCAAGAAAGTAACGTTATGAAAGTTAATCCTAAAAAAATGCAGTTTACATTCAAAGAATGGCAACAGATTATTGAAGCATGACTTTCCCCTCGTGCAGAAAAGAACACATATATCAATAAAATTGCTTTCCACATTTCCCAATAATTTAATTTTTATCAAAGATAATTTCAAACTATTAAAACAGGTATATCTAATGTGTATATATATGCACATATATATATACATTAGATATATCATATATATATAAGATATATATATTTCATATATATATAATGTTATATATATCTGGCTGCATGGATCACGCTTAACAACATTTTAAAATACAGTTACAGCACTCACTTTACTCTTTTGCAATATTAATTGATTTTAACATGAAATTGAAATCTTTAGGAGCTGAACAGCCTCTTCCTTCAGCTTCTGCAGAAGCTAAATGAAAAAAAATATTAGCAAGGTTTGATAATACATGTATCAATTTGTATCAAAGCCTTTTATTTTAATTCTTTGATATTCTTTATTATTAGAAAGGAAGTCCAGATAATCACCTCCTTAATCACAGCACATGGTAAAGACAAAAAAAAAATAGCTTTTCTTTGATATTATGTTCTTCCTTAATGGCTTTTTTACTTCTACTAGTTCTCTGACAGATTTGCTAACTTTCTTTCAGTACTCCTTCCTCTGATACAGATTAAGAATTTCTTGTTTGATGCTTGTGTTGTCTATTTGATCTTTGGTTTTATCTTGCCCTTATCATCTTCTGTCCTTCCTGCATGTCAAGTGCCAAGGGCATGGCTTGACTGTTCTTAGCATGATGGCCCCAGAAGGCATTTACAAAGCAGCAGATTTTAGAGCATCCTTGAGGCTGTGCTAAACTTCGCCAGAGGCTGTAATGGACCCAATATTACCAGGAGATCACGAAGATTTCTGAAAGATGTCTTTGTCTTCACCTCTTCTTTGCTATACTATGTAGATTGCTATTACACACAGTGGTTAGTATTATATTTCATGTTGAAATTGCATAACACAGATTCTTTTTGCTATAAAATTCAAAACACTATGCCAGAATGAATAGAAATACTTAAGCTGTATCTCTTTCAGGGGGTCTTGCCTCTCTATTTATTTCCCTGCAGGTCTGAACTTATTAAGGCATGGGGTCTCTTCAGCAGCACCAAACTTTTTCTCAGTTTGTTGCAGACTATCAATATGATTTAGTAGCAATATGTTCTGAAAAGCTATGAACAAACATGAACTACAGAGGTGCACTGCACAATGTCTGGATACTCTGAGGTGTCAGGGAATCGTTGAATGGCTGAGGTTGGCAGGACTTCTGGTTGGACCTGGTCCAAACCTGTACCTCAAGCAGGGTCACCAAGAAGCCTCTTACATAAAATCTGGTTCTGACAGCTTTTGAATATCTCCAAGGAGGGAGATTTCATGAAATCTATGGGTAGTCTGTACCCAGTTCTGTCAGCCCCACAGTGAAAAAGTGTTTCCTGACGCTTACAGGGAGCCTCCTGTGTTCTAGTTTGTGAACAGTGCCTTTTGTCCCATTATGAGGCAACACTAAAAGGAGCCTCGCTTCATGTTCAATATACACTCCAGATGTCAGATATTTGTACATATTGTTGAGATTCCCTGACCTTTTGTTCTCTGGAGTCCCAGATCTCACAGCCTTTTCTCATATGAAGGATGCTCCATTCCCTTAACTTTCTAACTGACCTATCTCTTGTCCTCATGAAATTCTCTATGAGGATTTTATGGGAGACAATATCAAAAACATTAGGGAAGTCCAGGTAGATAAAAATCACTGATCCTTTATCATATATCAGGCCAATTGCTTCATTGTAGAAGGATGTCTGGTTCATCAAGCATGGCTTCCTCTTGGTGAAGATATACTGACTGCTCCTGATGACTTTCTCATCCTTGTGCCTGCAAATGATTTCTGGTATTAGCTTCTCCATCACTTTCCTAGGAATGAAGTCAGGTTGATTGGCCTGAAGTTCTATGAGATCTCCTCTTGCCTTTCCTGAAGGTAGGAGTGTTGCTTCCTCTCTTCCAATGACCAGGAGCTTCTCCCAGTCATCATGACTGTTCAGAGATAATGGATTGACCTCACAATGACAACAGACCTATGGGCTGACAAACCCCTCAACACTTGTGGGGGTGTGCTGTTGGGACCTGTGGATTTATATTTGTCCAGTTTTTAAAACATCCTCTTCCATCACAGGTTAAAATTTTCTGCCTCCACAATTCCCTCTTTAGCCTCCATGGCCTGGCATTTCTGAAGGCAGGTGTTTCAAGCAAAATCTGGGGCAAACAAGGCATTCAGGACTTCAGCTTTGCCCATGTCTTGTGTCATCAGGGCCTCATTTTCTCTTGTCTTCCTCTTGTCACCTTTGTATTTCTAGAAGTCTTTCTATATACATTTCCCTTTTTTGTCCCTCACTGAATTCAAGTCAAGATTTAGCTTTTCCTGGCTTTGTCAGTGGATACTCTGAGAGTGTCTCTGTATTCCTCCCAGGTTACCTATTTCTTCTTTTAACTCTTCCACCCTCCATCAGTGTGCTTTTTCCTCTGAGACTGACCTTTAATCCATGAAGATATCCTGGTACTTTTGTCTGACTTCCTGCACTTTGGCATATTTCAGTTTTGAGCTTGAAGAAAGTATTATTTGAATATTAACCATTTGTTAAATGTACCTGTTCCTGGTATCAACTTGGATTCGAGATGGGATGTTTTTACTCTTTTATCTTTACTCCTTTTACTTTACAGAATAAATGTAGCAAAAATGATGGATTTTTGTACCTTGTACAAAATACTTTCATGAGAAATCAAAACCTAGCCATCATTGAAACATACAAAAATCCTCATAGTATGAGAAGTAATAGTCTCAGCCTCGATTACATTTCCAGACAGAATTCTTAGGAATATAATGGCCCATTTTCCTACAGATGAAGTGTTGGCCTAGAAAACACTGAGAGTCATGCATGCAGATCTACAACATTACCTTCAGAATAGCTTAATTTCTTCTCAGAATTATTTTCAAACATGGTTTTCACTTGAATAACTTGAGTCCCTTCTGACGTTTTCTGTATGTCATATTGTAAATGAAAACATTTTTGCCATGTAATAATATAAACATACTCCAGGGGATTATATCTATAGAAATTGATGGATATTGAAGGTTAAATTGATATTCTGTAATACTTAAACTGCTATTTTTGGCTTTCAGGTGGTGAGAAAAAAACTTTTCAGATGGAAGAAAAGGTATTTTATTGTTTAGATCTCAGATGTGAGAAGCACTCTGAATATATAAAAGCTTATCATGAGAAACTGTGACAGGAAATTTCTGTTGAATTCCAGTGACTGCAGTTTTCAACTTTGTATTTTATAAATATTTATCCAACTCCTAAAGTCCCTACAGTTTATGAAATTCTTCAGAATTTTCCTGTCATTATATTTCACTATTCAGTCTTTGTTAGTATGTGCTCTGAATTTTTCAGACTTCAGATAAAAAATGTGACTTTATTGCTTCAATATTAACTGCTTTCACATAAATAATAAAAAAAGCAATATTGTCACTTATCTCTCCTTCTTATTAACATTCAAGAAAATCAACACTTGCATAATTTTAAGGCTCTGGCAGAAGAAGCTAAAGTAGGATTTTCTAACAATTTTATAGTACCAACTGCAGATTCATATTATCACAGGAGAATATTGGTGTCTTGTGAAGTTATCCTGAAAAGTTAAAAGAAATGCTACTTTTGAGTTTTTACTGTTTTTAAGGCAAAAGTTTATAAAATAAATTATTGTTATCCCGTCTTGATAATATGTTTGGCCTTGTTCAGAAAAATGGGAAACGGAAAAATGTTCTCATCAAAGGAATAAGTACTTTTCAAAGTCATTGATACAACTAAATATTTAAGCCATGCTACTTTGGAGATGTGCAAGTCTTCCATAAACATTCTTGTCTCAATTACACTAAATATTTTTTCTTGATAAAACATTTTGTAAGCTCTGGGAGTGTAAAAGCAATCCATATTTACTTTTCTGCACTTAGTTTTATGCATTTTCTGTGTCTAATGTAGAGTATTTCACATATTAAAAAATGGAACAATAAAAGAAAGATTGTTTTGTGCCAAGGGAAAAACTTTATTTTTTTTATTTGAAATAAAATCAGCACAGCATATGAATTGGGAATTTTCATGCAAGTTTGACTGTATGTTAGGGTTTCTGCCTTTTCTCTCATAATTAGATGTCAAATGGGATATGGTATACTTACAAATTAAAATTATGATACAAATAAGTTAAAGTTTTCACTTTCTTAAAAAGCAGTGGAATTTGCTAGGCTACTGGTTTCTCCCTAATATCATCACATTCATGCTCATCCGAAAGTCATTTAATCAATATGCAGGATGAGGGTTTTTTTTCCCATATGTTATTATAGCCCCAGTGTGATCTTATCATTATTTTAGTAGGGTCAAGTTTCTATACACAAATAATGAAACATGAAGTGCAGTGTAGCAGCATAAAATAATTTCTAAGAAACAAGGACTGGCAATTAGGAGAATAGGGAATAAATATTGAAAGGTTAGATATTCTTTCATTTCCAAGAGAAAAAAAAAGTTTCAGAAGATTCCAGAAATCGCTTTGTCTGCCACTAAATCGTGCTTAGAGCTATTAAGCAAATGATATTTTAAAAAGTAAAATCAAAGATTTATGAAATGGTTTCTTTCCAAACAAAAGGTAAGTTTGAAATGCATATTCATAAAACTTTTTGTTAAATCAAGAATATACAAATAAACAATCGTCAAATATAAACACACTTTTCTAATCTTAGATTTTCACAGGGAATGCCTTGAGAAGAACTTGAATGAGTTGTTCTTTTAACACAGCTGAGCAAATACAGTGCAAGATTTTCAACCAACCTTTGTGTGAATTTGCTTTGACAATAGGTGCAACCCTTTGGCGATCTTTCTGGAGGAATGTTTGAAGTATTGAGTTTTACTGGCAAGAGCATTAAAGAAAAGTAAATTTCAAAAATGCAAGGGAATATTTGCAAAGCCAGGGTTTTAGACAAATAGTTGCAAAAGCTTTACTGGTCCTAGAAAATTCTTTCTGCCTTCATGTAAGGAGAAAAAAATTAATAATAAAAAAGTGATATAGCTGACACTTCAGAAATAAATAAGCAGTAAGTTAGTATTTTAGAGGTTCATAGCAAATGGTTCATGAACATGCAAGCGGCAGAGAATGATACAAATTAAGCAAAATAAAAAGCAAGGCCTGAAAATAGATCATTTGAATGTTTCTAAATTTATTCAAGGATATTATCATTTGCTTGTTTATTTCTTTTCTGGAAGCTCTTGCATATGCAGAAAATAGGCTAATTTTTTAAAAATAAATCCATTGTCACAAATTATTTATTAAACCCTAATCAATAATGCATTTTGTGGTAAATTCACTTTGACAGATATCACCGATACTAAAAGTAATATCTTGTAATAATGTAATACAATGTGAAACTTCATGATCAGTTTTTTGAACAAAGGTTTAAACTGGGAACATAATTTGACAGTGTTAGCTCCAAATCACATTTACCATATATGAGAAAGAAAATTATACAATTTAATCAACATGTCTCTGAACACTCTTGAAAGGAAGAATGAAAACAAAAAAAAAGACTACTAATATATTGAATTAATAACAATAAATAATTATTATTTTATTAATTATTTATTAAAATAATAATTAATATAAATAAATAAAAATACGTAGGAAAATCAATTGTCACATATTGAAGCACATTTGTGCATTTATTTGTTTGAGATCTAGCAGTATTCTCAACTACAACTACATATTCAAATAACCTTAGTTATCTGAAACATACAGAAAAAAATTAAATATCTGAATATATTCTTTATTGCCAATTGGCCTTATATTTGAGATATATATTTGAGATGTATATTTGAGATATACATCTTTTAAGCAATACAATTTTGATGATATATTGTGTTAGTGCATCTTAAGAGACATGTTGGTTTGATGATGTGCACCTATTAATGACAAGCCAGGTGGTGACAAGGGAAATTATTTTGCATTTGTAATTCTGTTACTTTGACAGATTATGTAAATAAAATTATTTATATAAATAAAATAAATGTTAACTTTAATTTTGAAATTTATACCTATATTTTATGCATGTTTATTGAGAGACAGATGGATAGATATTTCTGAGAGGTTAGGAAACATTTAAATAACATCTAAGTAGTGTGTATGTTTTGAAAAATTCTTCTCTCAATCCTTTTAGACTGCGTGTTTAGGGCTATTTTCTATTCCCTAATACCTTCTCAATAGGTTCTTTTGCCCTTCTGTACATTTGGACTATACATATATCAAACATATGCAGTTTAATTTTTAGAATCACCTTTATACCTCTAAAACTGATCATAGTAGTGATGAAGAGAGGGAGTTAAGAAAGATAGTTGAGAAAAGGTCCACAGAGTGGATCCAATATCTGTTCTTTGTTATCAGTTTATCCAAGTATTCGCTGGTGGGCTTCATAAAAAAGATGATACTTCTCTGACAAGAGGCTTGGGGAAAGGTGGATGTAATATGATGTGCAATACGTAGGACAGGGTAGAGCTTAGGAGATTTAAATTTTTAGAATGCATAATAATACTTGAGCAAGACAGGGATCTAGATGAGGTTCAAACCTGCAAAGGAGAGTGTAGTGAAAGAGAAATGGCCATAACAGAACAAGTGGCACATCCCAGACAACACATCTACGCTGATTTTAAGTGAATCAAGGCAAGAATCATACCCAAAAGGGTACAGGGAAGGCGAATACAAAAGAATGGCCCAGAAATGAGATAAATATCTAGGATGATCCTGCTTGCTCTGGAGACCAAATTTTGCAGCAAGCACCTGCTGGAGAAAGTCTCGGTGACAGTGAGTGCAAGATGTAGGGCTACTTTCTAGAGACATCCATGGTGCTCTTACATATCTGAGGGTCAATCTTGATATCTTCCTTTGCTGATTGTGTGGGTAAGAGAGCTTTTTGGTTTTGAGGAAAGGTTTCAGGACAAAGTTCGATAGATGCAGGAAAAAATGAGCTCAAAAAAATGTTTGTTTTGTTTTTTGGGGTTTTTTTCACAGAAATATCCAGAAGCACCTCATATATTTGCAAAGGGCACATTAGTTACCTCTTTTTACTTTTGTCTTTACCTTCACAGTGACTCCACATGCATAATGTATTAAAAATTAGTAAAAAAGCTCCAAATTACATATTATAGAATAATAGAAAAATTCAGATTGGAAAAGAAGTCAGAGATCATTGTGTCCAAACAATGGACCATCACTAAAACCATGTCCTGAAGTGCAGCATATACACACTCTTTAAATACCTGCAAAGATGGTGAATCAGTCACTTCTCTGGGCAGTCTTCTCCGATGCATGATAATACTTTTTGCAAAGAATTTTTTCCTAATATCCAATCTAAACCTCTCCTTTTGGAACCTGAGGCCATTTCTTCTTGTCCTGTCACTAGCTGCCTGACAGAGGAGACCAAACCCACACCTGGCCACAGCCTGCTTTTAAGTACTTGTAGAGAGTGATAAGGTTTCCCCTGAGTCTCCTTTTCTCCAGGCTAGACAACCCCAGCTCCCTCAGCTGCTCCTCATCAGACTTTTCTCCAGACCCTCCACAGTCTCTCTTACACTTCTCCGGAGGTGCACCAGCTCCTCAGTGTCTTTCCTGTAGAGAAGGGCCTAAAACTGGACACCGGATTTGAGGTGGGGCTTTGTACCCATGCCCAGTACAGAGAGACAATCACTACCATAGTTTTGCTGGCCACGCTAGTGGTGATCCAAGTCAGGAAGCCACTGGTCTGTCTTGGTCACCTGGGCACACTGCTAGACCATCTCCAGCCGTGTGTGGACCAGCTACTCCAGGTCCTTTTCCACCAGGCA
>NW_005054565.1:265431-273294 GCF_000277835.1 Geospiza fortis | reverse complement strand
CACTCTTTCCCCATCTCATAGCACTGCCTGAGGTTGTTGCAACCCAAGTACAGGATCTGGCCTTTACATTGTTGAACTCCCTACAAATGGCCTCAGCCCATTGATCCAGCCTGTCCAAATACCTCCACAGAGCCTTCCTGCCCTTCAGTACATTAACACTCCATCCAGCTTGGTGTTATCTGCGAACTTACTAAGTTCATGCATATCATCAATAAAGATGTTAAACAAGAATGCTTCTGAGCCCTGGCGAGCACTGCTAGCGAGTGGGCTCCAGATGAACCTAACTCCATTCACCATCACTCTGGGCCTGGGCATCCAGCCAGTTTTCTGCCCAAAGAAGAGAGAACCCATTCATGCAACATGCAGCCAGTTTCTCCAGGAGAATGCTGTGGGAAGTAGTGTCAAAGGCTTTACTAAAGTTCACCCAAGGCAACATCCTCAGCTTTTCCCCATAGACTAAAGAGTCTCTTTACCAAAGGGGGAGATCAGGTTGGCTAAGCAAGACTCGCCTTTCATAAAACCCATGCTGGCTAGGCCTGATCCCCTGGTTGTCCTGCACATGTGATGATGCTCAGGAAAATTTTCTCCATGACCTTTCCCAGGACTCAGGTCATGCTGACAGGCCCATAGTTTCCTGAATCCTTCTTCTCGCCCTTCTTGTAGATGGGCATCATATCGGCCAACCTCCAGACCACTGGGACCTCCCCAGTTAGCCAGGGCTGCTGGTAAGTCCCTGAAAAGGAGGGCCTCTTCAAATCTGCAAGAGGAAGAAAAATATCCCTCCATTTCTTTCCTAGTTACACCATGCCAGAGATATTAGAGAACATTCCCAGTCATATCAATATGTTCAGAGGGATTGTAGCTGTCACAATGAAACTCCTTTCTCATTTGCACTCTGTCATGCCACAGGACTGACAGTTGTCTTTGTGGTAACCTTTAATTTTAGATAGTTTTTTCTGCACTTTATGGGTTATCTTTCAAGTTGATCTCTTTCACAGATCTTCCATTTTCAATTTCATCTTTAGTTGAGATTCATTTTGTGGTAGCAAAAAGAGATCTTTCTGATATTTTTCCATGTATTTCTCTTCTGTCGTGTACACATAAGCAGCTAAGGTATGGAAAAAGTTTCAAATTTTCAAATATTTTAATAATTTTTTTAATTTTCATTTTTATCTCATAAATTACTACCATAGTCTGACAGAAACCTAAAAATTAAATGTATTAGCAGGGTCCCCAAAATATAAAACAATATACCAATGCAGAACTCTGCAATTGTGTTTGTTACTAAATATTAAAGAAGAAAACAATTTTATTTGCAACAGAGCATCATTTTCTGTCAATGCTTTCATGTGTTTCATCTAATGAAAAGTTGCTATTTCCCCTAGACAAATTTGCAAAAAAAATCTGTATTTATATAAATCATAATCTTTTCTTTATTCATTCCTTTAATGTAACTTTTGCACAACTGGAAAAAAAGAAGACTCTTCAAGGAAATACAAATGAAAAAAGCTTAAAATATTTAATATAAACTTGTAGGTCTTAGAGGTAATTTCCAACCTAAATAATTTTATGATTTTATATTGTGTGAATATTTTGATAATATTGTTGATGTAATTTTATTGGATAGATATTTTTCATCTTCCCAGTCATAAACCTAGAGAAACTGAAAATTACTATGTCTCCACATAACATAGAGTTGAAAATAAAACAATCTTTCAGACTTCCCAACAAAGGCAATGAATTTGTATAATAAGCATTCTGTAAGGCCTTGGTTACTAAGGGTTCTAGTGGCCTGTCTTGAATTATCCTTAAAAGTTTTTTTTCTAATTTATATTTTATTTTAATATACAACTTCATACTATATTGCATGTCTCAAACTCCCAAAGAAAATGAGAAGATTCAATCTCACTTTTAAAGGATATATAATAAGTGACATAACTGGAAATAAAGAACCATGATTTTGTGGATAAAGTTTAAAACTTAGGGAAGAGAAGAAAATTTATTTGTTTTTAAGCTGCTGGGGTTTTGAAGATTCTTGGGTAACATTTCTATAAAAGACCACTGATTTTTAATATCTGAGTTCAAACCTCAAGGGCTCCATTGCTAAGAATAGCTCCCTAGTGAAATCTGAAGCACATCTGGGGAATGAACAATCTACCTGCTGTCATCCAGTTTCCAACAAAATATAGATCTGTAAATTCATTTCAGGACCTTATTTCTATTTATTTTTTTCTTCTTCTTTTGTAATAAAAAACAGCAGTTAGTGTATAACCTGAATTTATAAATTACTGGAAACAAAATAAATGAAGGTGCAAAATCTAAGCTGAGCCTTTAGGACTGTGTAATTGGAGTTTAGATTTAAGATATTTTTCAAAAGCTGTGCCTGTCAAGTAATATTAATCAGGTTAAGTTACACTTCATGCATATGCAATTTATTTGTTCATTATCATGGGTTACACTTCCATTTATAAATAATGATCTGGTTTTATTGCTACCATAGATAAATATTAGAAATATAACTTAAATAGTTTTATTAGCAACATAGTACCTCAGATCTCCACAGAAATACATACACTTTATACTACCAATTTTTATCATGCATTTGCATTTGTACTTGTATTGAGATATGCCTGATAGCTATTAGCTATACATGTTAAACACTTAATATTTATATCAGAGAAAAATTATAAATTTGGAAAGTAAATTTGGTTTTAGGTATAGTGCAGTGTTTCATTCTACTACTTTCACATCTGAAGATAAATGCTGTAGTTCATGAATGCTCCAAATATCACAATTTCTGCTTCTACTATTACAAAAAACATTATTTAGCTCTTGTAAAAAACATTGTTTAGTTCTTTTGACTACCTGTGTACAATTTAATAAGTTGGCATTTATTTTCAGGTCATTCATGTGAAAGGGTTAAAGTGAAAGCCCTTAAATAATTAACCTTTGATGATAAGTTAAAATTATTTTCAGGTCAAAAATCATGAAACCTAGGAATTGAAAGATTAAGTATATCTTTAGCATTTTGAAGACAGGAGTCAAGGTTCATGTGTAGTATATACTTTGCCAGTACTTAAAGACTCAAAAATTACAGCTAAACAGCCAAATATTGAAGCTAGTCCGTACTACATTTAATTTCAAAATTAAACTCTCAATGTCTCATATACTGAAAATACTGACAAACAAAAATCGCTTTCCTACTCATATCTGACAATCACGCACAGATGAACTGCGCACGGGAAACCTGCAGGGCCACTGGACATGTAGGTCTTCAGTCTTTGCTCAGGTGTGCTTCAAATCTTTTGGAAACTGCGTGACAACTACTACTGGAATAGGAGAAAGAGCAAAGCCCAGAAATGTTGCGGCCTACTGCAGAATGGCCAGCAGGATTGGAGAGGTGACAAGTGGGAGAGCAGGAGCATCAAACTTGTTACAGAGCTCACAGTTGCTGGAGATTAGGCATGTGGCAATCTTTTCTAATTGTTTATATTTCTTTAGTGTCTAAAGGCTCCTGCTGGGATCAATACACCATTGAGTAATCTCTTGGTGTTTAAAAGATGGGCCCTATTCCAAAAAGTTTAGGATCTGAAAAGGCAAAACAGAGATATAAAACTTTTCAAGAAGAGAAAGAGAAGACATGGTTGGTATGAATTATGCCCATCTTAGGTTGAAAAAGTTAGACATTTTTTTAGAAACAATTATTTTGAGGAATGCAAGACGGAGAGATATGCAGGCAGAAACATCTAAATGGAAAGAACAAAAGAAAAGGAGAAAGACATTGAAACAGGCTGCAAAGGAAGTGAGGAGAGAGGATAAAAAAAAGGTAGAAGGAAATATGGATAAAAATAATTAATTCACAGACATTTAGAAAGTAGAGAAATTTGATAGTACCCACTTTTTGGCTAATCTTTAACAAAGCAGCTAATATTCATCATTGAAGGTAGTAAATGTATGTAGAGATGCCTAAAGAAAGCTTTAGCATTCATGTGGTTCATATTTCTGATGAAATTATTAAATAACTTAGCCCAACTCAATCACCTAAATCAGTGATGTTAATAGTGAAAAATTATCAGAACTAGAGTTTTCCTGTTTTTATATCACAATATACCAGGTATATGAAGTTACAGCCAACAAGCAAAAAAACTGAGTATATCAGGGTATTGTTTGCAATTTAAATGGATTTCATATTAGAGAACAAAAAGAAAAGTATTCTGTCATGAAAACAGATTATAAAAAGTGCAATCAAAATGGAAGGCTCCTTAGGGGCTGTATACAGGAATACAGTCCAGTGAATTTCAAAGAAATGGAAAAAATAATTTTCAAAAAGCCCTGAAAAAACTTTGGCAAAATTAAAAGGTTCTAGACATCCCATATGTAGTACAGTTTGCAATCCTGATTGATATTACAATATTAGTTAACTGTATTGTTAAAAGTCCTCAAGATCTGCAAATATCAAAGCAGTTAGCTAGGCTCTAGGCTCACCAAACATTCCTGTTTAGTGAGTTTTTTTCCTTCTTGTTTTGTCTCAAAATGTACTTGCAAAAATGAAAATTATGACATGCCTAAAATGACTTTGAGTATGTAAACCAGAAACAATAAAAAAAAATTAGATTTCTAATTTGAAGTAATTTCTTTTAGTCTCTTATTGTGTAATCATTAAATTAGCTAACTTAATTGTCTCTTTATCTTTTTTTTCTTCTATGTAACCTAATGATCTTGGAAAAAAATTGTTATTATTGACCCATTCCTTAACAAAAAGACCTTTGGATAAGTGTTTAATGCTCAAGGATTTCATAATAATTTCTTTAATTCTGGTAGAAAACAGAATACAGTCCTGCTTTCCTCTTTCTTAGGGAAACTTCTGTATGATGAAAAGCAAGCTTAGTGTCACCAGTATAACTGAAAGTACTGATTTCAGTAAAACTGTGATAAGATCAGAAGTGATTACCAGTCAGGGTGTAAGAGAAGTAATCATGCTCATTTACACCCATAAAGAGGGTACTTAATTCCTCAGTGCTTAAGAAGCAATTTGTGAGTCCCAATAGCTTAGACACACACATAATTACCACATTGACTGTGATTTGACAGTGGGTACTATAAATTGTCTAAGGTATCTGATCCTCCATTCTCACCCAAGTCCAATTAATACTAATGAGAGGAAATAATAGTACTTTTTGTTATTGTTGTTATTATTATAAGAAAGAATAATCAATAAAAAGAAAATATGGTATTACATGAGTTTTCTTCTTGAATGAGCCAACATTTGGAGTAAGCAACAATTATTTTCTGAAGGGCAATTAAAAAATACAGGCTTTGGTTTCCAAAAACAAGAGATTTTTTTTTCTGGTGGCATGGAAGGAACTTCCTCTGCCTCCACCTCATAAAATTCAGAGTAAACTCATCATACAACTGAATTGAACATCTGGGAAATGGAAGAAAACACTAATATAGGAAATGGGACAGTATGAAGGAGAATTTATTGCATAAAAAATCCTTGTTATCTTGGGTGAATCATTAGAATTTTAGATAAAGTATTATCAACAACCTGATCATTTGAAGGATATATTTTTATGACTTATTCAGAGAAGTTTTAAGGTACTAGTTACAATAGTGTTGTGTTGGTTTTGTTTGTTTGGTTTTTTTTAAAGAAGCTTATTACCTTGTTATAAAAAAGGTTGAAGTACACAACAGTCTTCTGGGTTTGCTGTTTATAGTCATTTTAAAAAATAACTAACTTAAGTTTATCCAGGAAATCAGTGAGCTCTCTAGTAATTGACATATATTTTAAACACCCTGTTATTTAGATTTCATTTGACTTTATTATACATGAGACTGTCCAAGATGCCAAGGAATTAGATTTTTTCCAGGAGTTAACTGGACAGATTCTTGTCTAACCCATTGCTCTTGCTCACTGCATAGACTGTTGCTGTGCACACCTTCCTGCAACGTGAACACCAGTTAGTTAGGTCACAGAAAAATACATTTTTCTCAGCAAATGTATTGGAAACACTGGTACCAGATTGCTGATCTAAAGTTCTTTGTCCACAACAGCGTTTACACAGAGGGTAATACTTTATGGTTTATGATGGTCTTACATATTCCATCAATTTTAACAAGTTATCCAAAGATTGTACGGCATAGGAGGCAGTTAAGGGCAAATCGTGGAATTTGAATGTTGAATGTCTCTTGAAGTTTGAATCTCTCTTGTTATATCAGGTCAATTTTTCCTTCAAAGGAAAAATTTTATAGAGGAATTTTATAGAGGAATAAATCCCCTCCTGGGATGGAGCCAGTGCTTCAAATAAAATTTGAAATCAGTGTGTTTCTGTTTAAGATTATTTGTTCAGTGAGATTATAGTTGGAGGGAGTGGTTGTTTAAATAACATGTTATAGTTTCTTGAACAGCATAGAAAATAATTAATAGATAATAGTTTATTTAGGTGGAGATGGCACATAAACACTCGTCAAATTCCTTACAGAAAGAGAGTAAAAATTTCCTCTGAATACCTACTTTGAGTTAAAGAATATTTTTCTGGCCTTTCCACATCCATGTTCTTCTGGCATAAGAACAGAGGGTTAAATTTCCTTTGCTACAAAGGAGAGATAGGTTCAAAGGACTGGAATTTCAGCTGTATGGTCCCCAAAAGAACAAGAGAAAAAAACCTGTACTGATCCACTATTTTAGTGATGTCTTTCTCACTGCAAAGTCCCTCTTTGAGTGCAGGGTAGGAATAACAACAGCATTCTGTGCTATCCTCTAGAAAATTGACTTATCTGTTCAACTTCAGGACAAAAATCTGGGTTATGATATAAAAATATTATGCCTTCCTAATTCAATTAAAATTTAACTACAAATTCTTACAAACCAAGGACTGGCATCTGTTTGCTTTTTAATTGGAGGCTATGAATTCTGAGTATAGAGTGAGTTTACTTTCTGGGCAATGGAAAAAGCCACACTTCATTATCATTAGTCATTATCAGAAATTTTGGCTATAAATCAGTACATAGAGAACTGACTCCCTGACACTTTAGACACAGTTCCTGTGGTAAGCATAAACTCAGTTATATCTCATGTCACAGTTAACTAGCTTACAATATAGTAGTGAACCTATCTAAAACAAGCCTAGTCCATTGGCCAAAATTGGTTTGGCCTTTGAGCTGGCATCATTTGCTTCATTTTCAATCAGTGGTAGTGCCACCACTTTCTACCTTTATTACTAGTCTGTAGTAACATAGACATGGTGAGCCCTCCCAGTCATTCAGAAATGCAGTGAACAGCCCAAAGCAGTCTTGGGATGCAAAAATCCCAAAGAATTTTATTGTTACATGATGAAATGTGATTTACTTCTAACCTTAGTTTAGAGCTGATTAAGTACTTTATTTATTATTGTTTCTGTAACAGAGCTAAAATATCAAGATTTGTCTATGTGTAATGTCACTAATATCCTCCTTGTTAAAATGCTTTCTGTGATAAGGTGCTTATTTTATTCAGACGCGCCTTGCAGAAAAGAGAATAATAACTTCTGATAAATTCAATTTTTTCTTTTTGCTAGCCTTATGGAAATTTATTTGTATTAAAGTAGTTTTTTATAGAAGGTCACAAAGTAAATTTTCACTATCATTGGTGATGTCTTCTCAAAAGGCATCTATACACTACCAACAAAGCAGAGAACACCTGAATTTGTTGTATGACTGTGTATGACTGTGTCCTGTATTCCAAAACAAAGTAGGAAAATCAAGATATCTACTTTTGCAGATACACGTGAACTGAATTTTGGATACAGTTCAGTTTTCGTACTGATTTTTTCCTTGTTTGAAAACAAACCATATGGAGCAGTGAAAAAAGTGGAATTTGAAAGT